>NC_035443.2:139928233-140228233 GCF_002127325.2 Helianthus annuus
TTCTTTTATTATATAGTATAGATAGATATAGATATAGATTATTGTAGTTGTTATAATTGTAGCCGTTATAAACAAAAAGTTCTATTAAAATTAAAATGGAAAGCAAAAAAATTATACTTGAAATTCCGAACATCTATTTTTTTTTTCTAAAACTAATTGGTATAACCAATACTCGTATACATGTTCAACATCCGTCAAGTAATGAGTCATGTATGAAACACACTTGTACAATCGGATATGAACTGGAATATCGATACCCGACATATACCTAATCCATTATCACCCCTAAATTTTGATCAATGGGATTAGAAAAACTAATTTCCCCGTTTGCGGTGTGCACATATAATTTATATATGTGTGGGCGCTCGGGGGGCAAAAGTGAAATGGTACTAACTTTAACGTTATTTTACTAATTTCGTGAAAATAACGTTAAAAGCGGCGGATGGTTAATCATGCATCATGTGGTGACGTTGATAGCTGAAGACACGGGGATACATGCACCAATCAGTCTCTGTCCCGATTGTGTAAGTGTTATGTGTCTTAGGTCCAAGGCTTGATACAAAACTACAATCGAGCCGGGGTCTCATCGGAAGCAGCCTCTCTATACCTACGGGGTAGAGGTAAGGTTGTCTACATCTACCATTCTCAGACCCTACCTTAGCTTTGTTATTAGTGGGATTTACTCATGATGATGATTTGCCATTCAAGTGTTGTTTGCTTTATTAGACACAATCATATCGAACAGGTTTTGCTTAACCGTTAATCAAAAGCAAACACCTCATGCTCAACTTGAGTAGCACCACCATGATAAAGTTGACCATGAAATCACACTATATAGAAACCTTAAATCCTAAACAGAAAGTCTATAAAACCTTCAGTCCATCACCCACTCCTACTATCTAAATCATCCATATTTGGCACCCAAAGACAATGACTTCTCTCATCAAGAACACACTCACAATCACCTTCTACTTCATACTCTCTTCATCCCTTTTGCATCCCTCCAATGGAGCATTTTCCGAGGAGATTTCGGAAGCCATATCGATGAAACGAATGGAGAAAACGACACGCTTCCATTTCTTCTTCCACGATATCCACAGCGGCAAAAGTCCATCCGCAATCAAGATCGCAGGAACCCCAGACTCAAGCCTGTTTGGTGACACGTTTATGATGGATAACACATTGACCGAACACCAAGAGGGGACATCAAAAGTGGTCGGAAAAGCGCAAGGAATGTATGCATTTGCAGCCAAGAATGAGCCAGCATTACTTATGGTGCTAAATTTGGAGTTCACTCAGGGAGAGTTCAATGGTAGCAGTCTAAGTGTGCTAGGACGGAATCCGGTGATGGTTGATGTGAGGGAGATGCCGATAGTAGGTGGAAGTGGGCGGTTTCGGTATGCCAGCGGGTATGCTTTAGCTCATACGGTTTGGTTCGAGCCTAAGACGAGTGATGCCATTGTTGAATACAATGTTTATGTGAAACATTACTAGTGGTTAAATGAGGTTTTGATAACTAATCATCTTTAAGTGTTGTGTGTTTGTTTTCTTTGTTAATTTAACATTGTATGCATGCATAGAAGATATGCAAGTAATCTTTTATATTTTACCGGATGCATGGAAACTATTGCCCACCATTGTTTTAAAAACTTGGCATACATGGAGGACAACTTGTGGGAAATGGGACAAGTTTTGAAAATTAGGCTACTTGGTATGGTTGAGGCTCATCCGTGGAGGATGACCCGCCACGTAAGCGCCACGTAGGATGGGTGTGAGGATGGGGTAAAGAGAATGGACCTAAGGAAATGGGGATGAGCCTAAAATATATATGTATATGTTGTATGTATATGTGTGTGTAAGAGAAGAGCACCCTATACCTCCCGTCTCCAACGTCACACCCCTGCCGTTCAGGACGACGACGAGCCTACCCGGGACGGTGTTTGGGGGCGTCGCCGGTGCTCGACGGGGCTGGACGACCCCCCATACCGTCTAGCCATATAGCCTCATACCAATTATTAAACTAACTATCGTAAGTCATAAGATTATGCATGTCATGTAGCCGTTACTCATTAGCCCCGTTTCCCCATGGGTATCCGATGAAAGATTTTATGTGGCTAATTATGTTCCCAAGTTAACTTAACGAGGGAAATGAAAAGAAAGTAAAAGTGAGAAAGGAAAGGACGAGAAAGGAAAAAAAAAAAAAGATGTCTTTCCCCCCATTTCCTTCCAAATCGGAAGGATAAAGAAAAACTAAAGAGTTTAGCCTAGTTTTCCTTTCATTTCCTTTCTTTTCCTTCCTTTAATGTAACTCGGGAACACGACATGTTTTATTTTCCTTTCTTTTCCTTTCTTAAATGAAACTCTGAAACAAAAAATATTTTTAGTTTCTTTTTGTTTCTTTTCCTTTCCTTCCATTAGTGAACTCTGGAACACAATTTATCTCTTAATTAAATCCTATTACGGATTACCCACAACTTGATGTTAAACTCGCTCTAAAAACCGATTTGAAATACTAAATACTTAACTGTATTTTTAATAAGTTTAAGTTACTAACAAAAAATACAATATATTACATTTTAAGGGAAAATTACAAGAATAATTATTGTTGACTTCAAAATAGACAAAATCGGGGTTTAGCCGGTGCTTTCGCCAAAAGCGAGAATTGAGTTGGCGATTTTACCAAAAAGTGAGTGTTAGCCTGCACTTTTTCCAAAAAAAAAAAAAAAACGATTAGACCAGAGGGTATGGGTTCCGTCCTCCCGTCGCCGCCCTATCTTCCCACCCCCCATGCCTGTCGCCGCCCCTTCTCCTGTCCAAATCGTCCTCCCTAAGCCGGTTTTGACGAGCCAACTTCCTCTCTCCTCACACACACACATCTATACATACATACATATATATATATATTGTGACAACCCTCAAAATTCCATGTATTCCGTACAATTTATTAATGAAAATTAAAGTGCTTGATGACTGTGCTGAATCATTTAACTGCTTTCTGATATCTGTGTTATACTTACATATGTATGGTAACATACTAGTAATGTACAAAAAAGTCATTAAATAGTCCGTTATGATTTCCTAAGTGTTAGAAATTAAAAGTGTTACAAAAATATATATAAAAGACACCTTACGGATTAATTAAGCACTTTAACGGAACAGTATCGAACCAAACAACCGGACTTTATCCGGAACATAAAAATATTGTCAAACACATTGTTTTTATTTTTCTGAGCTAGTTAGGGTCCCCGAACACCCTAACACACCTTATATTACATAACACACCTTAATAAACTAACTAGACATTTGAACATAACTAACAAGTAACTAGATCATTGAAAACCAACCCATACCCCCCCTCCCCCATTCGAACCGGTTATGGATATGGGGGACATCCCAGGGCCGTCTCTGAAAATCACAAAAAAAAAAATTTGGCCCTGTTCGAGATAAAAAAATTGGGCCCTATTCGCAAATCTTCATATAACATAAACTCATCAATCATTCAATCATATATATATATATACTAAAAATTCATAATACTACGATAATTGTTATGAAATAGATAAAACAAATTAACAAAAATAGTGTAGCAAAAATGATCAAAGTATCGAACTTACTTGCTAAGCAAACAGTGTGGTTCTCCTAGCGTTTTTTGAAGCAAAGCTCTCGATCAACTCCTTGTAATCCATAGTATCTAATATTTCACTTTCAATAGATATTGTCGCCAACCCGTTTAGCCTTTCTTGTGACATTGTAGAACGTAAATAGGTCTTCAACAACTTCAACTTTGAGAACCTTCTTTCTGCCGATGCCAAGGTTACCGGAATTGTCAACAACACTTTATATGCATTTATAGCATAAGGATAAGTAGTACTGCGTTGGAAGATATAGTCTAAACCGTCAAAAGGGTTGTCAATGTGTCTCGGTAAAAATGTAGTAATCAACTTCAACTTCGTACACAATTCTTTAGCATCAATATCGGATTCTCCTTCATACTTCAATGCATCTTCAAGGCGATAACAACACTCCTTAAGCTTGGCTTCATCAAGAGTCTTCAACTTTTTAGGAAACAAAAACCCAAATATTTTTTCGAATTTTTGGTATTGTTCAAATCTTGTTTCAAGTGAAAAAATAGTTTGATCAACAATACTTAAAAAATAATTTACTCTAAAATCCTCCTCGGGTGAAAATGTTACTTCTTCTACACTTGACGATTCATCAAATTGTTTTTTCCTATATATCACACGTTTTTGACGAAATTCCGCATTAACACCTAATTCATTTGCAATTTATCTAGCTTCATCAAGTGCCTTAGAGAACCCCACTTCTCTATAATTCTTAAAGAATTTAATTAATTTGTCCACTTCATCAATAGCAACATCAAGAACAACATCTTTTGCTTGCAACCGTTTGCTCACCACATTCACCTTTGATAATAGTTCAAACGAAATGACAATTTGTGCCAAAAATTCAAAATCACCAAGTTCATACTCTTCTAATGATTTAGCTTCACTTATGATTTTAGCATCTCTATCCGTCCCCCTAACTTCTCGCAAAGCTTTTCTTACATCTCCAAGTTGAGTTCTTATAGGCTTAATACTATCTATACGACTTTCCCAACGAGTTGTAGACAATGATTTAAGAGTTAATCCTTTAACATTGTCTTTCAAAATTTGACACCTTTTAATAGAATGGGCAAATATAGTATATAACCGTTGTATTGTTTCAAAAAATTCCTTAGACTTAGTAATTGTGTTAGCCATGTCACACAATGCTAGATTTAGACTATGACAACCACAAGCACTATAGAAAGCTCTAGGATTTTTTTTCTAAAAATCTAGTTTGAACTCCTTTGTTTTTCCTCTCATGTTTGCCCCATTATCGTAGCCTTGACCACACATATCACCATTATCAAGATCAAGCGACTCTAATGCCTTACATGTTACTTCAAAAAGTCCTAAACCTGTGGTATCATCAACAACCAAAAAACCTAAAAAGGATTCCTCAATGGTCACAGAACTAGAGTTAAAATTCACATACCTCACAATTATGGACATTTGCTCTTGGTGACTTGTATCAGGCGTGCAATCGAGGATGATGGAGTAATACTTTGCTTGCTTTACTTTCTTGATGATTTCGGTTCTAACTTTATCCCCTAATAATTGTATCAACTCGTTTTGAATATTGTGGCTAAGAAAGTGTACATGGCACTCTTCATTCAAAACTCGGGGCACATGTTCTTTCATAATCGGGTCAAACTCTTCCAACATCTCAACCAAACCCAAAAAGTTTCCATTTCCTTTTTGATACAACTTCTCATTTGACCCACGAAACGCTAAGCCATATTTTGCAAGAAACTTCACAAGTGCAATAATCCTTAAGATGACTTGTTTCCAATAATCTTTTTCTTTTCTAAAGTGCTCATATGCCCCTTTGTCAATTGTTTCTTTGCATTTCAACCTTTGCCGCAATTCAAACCATTCATTCATATTCTTGAAATGTTCTAAACCAACTTCATGTTCTTTAAGTCTACCACTGGCATGTCTCCAATCGTTATAACCTTCATCATCCAACCCACCTTTCGGATGCCGCGTTCTAAAAACTTTACAACAAAAACAACAGAGTTTGTCAAGTTTTTTCGAATACACTAGCCATTCTCTATCGCACGTCTCCCTATTTGATAAAATTCTAGTGTACATGGTATTAGAAAAATGTCTTCCAAATTTATCCACGGGGCCCTTAACATCCATATCTCTTTTTGGACCTTTCGTAACCAACTCTTTAATCATGTCATTACTAAGCCCACCCCAATTTCTTGGATCAAAAATATCAATATCCGGAACCGGATTAACATCATCTTCATCTACGGTATCATTAACATTATCTTCACCTATGTTCATGTTGTCTTCACCTACGGTCACATTGTCTTCGCCCACATTACCTTCTTCACCTACGGTCACATTGTCTTCGCCCACATTAGCCTCTTGACCCACATTATCGTCACCCAAGCTAGAACTAGAATTTTGAGTTTCTTTTGAAAAAAAACTTGTTTATTCGGTTTTGTTTTACGTCGTCCGCCTTTCTTTTCTCTTCCTCTAGCTTCCTCTTCTTACGTTTTTGATGGCCGGATGGGTATTTGTATTTAGGAACGGGAGGCATAATTTCTAAATATTAACAAAAAAAATATTCATTCAATATTTCAATCACATTCACAAGACATCACTTAACAAAAAATATACATTCATTCATTATTAACAAATAACATTCATTCAATATTTCAATCAAAAAAACGAAATCAAAAAGAAAAAAACATATGAAATCAAAATCGAAATCAGCAACTGATATTAAGTTTATAAGTTATTAACATACCTCCGATTGAAATCAGAATACATATTAACTGTTAACATAACTCCGATTGAAAACATATGAAATCAAAAACGAAATCAGCGACTGATATTAAGTTATTAACATACCTCTGATATCAAAAAATATTGCAATTGAAATCACAGCCGGTCAGCAATTCAGCAGCGTCTTGCGTCTTTTTGTTTCCCAGATTCCCTCGTCCCCTCATATCAGATCACATATACTGGCCTTATTGTTTGTAATTGGTCATTGGGCCTATTTCAAAATTGAATTCACTGCAACCATATGGGCTTTAGTGCTTTACATGTGAAACTGATCTAGTAATTGGGCCTATTTCAACATATACAGGAATTTTAGTTTGTTTTTTTTGGGCCCCATGCTGGTTTGGGCCCTGTGCACAGGCCCATCCTGCACATGGGCTTAGCCGGCCCTGGGACATTCCCACATTTCTTTTGATTATTTAAATGGTACATGTTGGGGGATTTTGGACACATTGTATGATGGTTAATATTGATTAGTTTATAAATAGGCACTATGGGTTAATCCTTTCATTTTCACCAACACAATCAAACTTGCACTCTCCTCTCTTCTCTTGCTCTTGTTCGGCCGCCCCCTCACCACCACACTACCACCATTCTTGTTCCAAGTTCAAGCATTTCAAGTGTACATCTAGGTGCACAAAGGTGAATAACGGAAGGTGGAACTCACAGATCATCAAGGACCACTCTCATCTTCTTTTAACCACCACATTTCTTCACTCGAACTTCCCTAGTCTCGAACTAGTGCTAAGAACTTAGATCCGTATATTTTTCATGTTATTAGAGTGGTTAATAGTTATTTGATGATGAAAATCCATGAACACTAAAGAACCATGAACAAAGTCTTGCATATAAACTAAGTTGTAATGAAATATTGATGAAACATAATGAAGTGATGATAAACTGAAGTTGTCTTGATTATGTTACTGATTACTTGCGGATCTACTTGTAATATTGATGTTTGATGTTGTTGTGATCACTAAACATGTTAACGGAATCAATCGAACACAAGTTAAAAAGATAAAAGCTGAAACAGTAGGCTGTTTGGTTTTTACAGCCAACTTCAGTTGGCTGTAACCAGACCGTAACTTAACGAAAAACTGATTTTCTGAAGTCTAGAGTTATGTATTATGAAATACGGTTCTAATGGCATTGGAATCGTAATTTTTGGACTTCGTTTACCATTTTTAAAGTGTCATTTTGTAACAGCAGCTAGAGCTGCATTTTTACTGCTGAAAATATGCATTTTGTTTTCTGTCATAACTTGAGTTCTGTGTAGAGTCAGATCATGAAATTGGTACTGTAGATGGACACTGATGTCGTAGTAATTTTCCCACTAGAATTTCGTCAATCCGACTTACAATGAATTTTTAGTGAATTATTCCGTGGACTGCAGTCAGAAAAAGATAAATCTGAGTGTAGTCTGGAAAATGATTTTTAATAAAATATTGGTAATGAATCGGATCCCGAGATTTTTACACAGTAATATTTGGATCGTTTAGCACCTTCTGTAAAAAGTTGGGAATTTTTTAAATAAGATGACTATTTTATTAAAATGCTTTAAAACAACCCAGTTTTGGATATTTAAGATGAAATGATATAAGTAGTAATTTGCGTGTCTAAATGTCGAGTATGTTATCTGTGAATGATCTAACATGTTGTGTGTCGATAAAAGTGTTATGTGCAATATCGTGTGCTTGCTTATGAACGGGAATAGATGGGGAGTTTATATGGGCATAAACCGTTAAAGTGATGCATGTTATGTGTTAGATGCGTGTAGGAATTTTTGTGCTTATTTGAAGTCACTAATAAACTAAGTGGTAATCCTACTAGGACGTGATTGACCGACTTTGACTATTAGCTATATTTGAGAATCTAACCGAGCAAACCGAGGTGAGTTCACACACTTTCTAAGGCATGGGATTCCCGGTGGTTTGGGAATGGGTTAAAGAATTTAAAACTGAATCTACATATCCTCCTTGGGTAGGATATGTACGACCATCCTCCATGGGTAGGATGCCAATATTAATCCTGCGTACTCTCTTTGGGAGAACTACGTACATTCGTCCTCCTTGGGTTGGACAACAACCTTAAAACTTACTAGACAAAACTCTATCATAAGTCCCTCAATTTATATCGACTTAATCGCCGAGGCCAATGGCGAGCGGGTCATTAGTTAATAGCGCTATTAGGTTTAACAAACCTCACACCGTGCCAGTCGGACGGGCGTGTACTAATGGACTATGGCAAACCGTCAGTGATGATAGACACTGATGTAGGGCACAACTTATTTGCGTTAGCGGTCGATATGGTATAGTCTAGTGGTTCACATGGGGAAGCCCCCACTGATCATGGATATGTTTTGGGTAATAAAGAATGAACTGGTTAATCATGCTTTCAACTACGGGGTAACCCCCACGGCAATTACGCCAACGAAAGACAAACCATGTTTTCAGAAACAACTTAAAACTAAACAACCAAACGTGAACTCACTCAACTTTGTTGTTGACTTGTTGTTACATGCCTTACAGGTCGCTAAATGCTTGGAGCTAGCGCGAGGGAGGAGTCGTTATGGGATACGGACTGTTATGTTCCGTGTTTAATATTTAAATCCTTATGAACTTATTAAACTTACGCTTTGGACTTAAAACTTATGAACTATGGACTTATGTTATGGATTTACGTTTATGCTTCCGCTGTTTGAACTAAACTTAGTTAACTAACTTTGGTCACTAATTGTATTGTGGTTGATTCTATTTGCTTAATTACGTTGTTCAATATGATTAGTGGCTCGATCCTGGTCACGTCACGCCTCCAAGCGGTGGTACTCCGCATGGTGGATTTTGGGGGTGTGACAGATTGGTATCAGAGCCATTGGTTATAGTGAACTTGGTTTTAAAAAAAAGGGAAAAGCTGATGTGTGTAAAATGTAACATATAAATTACATCAAATGAGGCATTAAACTAACCCTTTTTAAGTACTAATGTTGGAAAAAGTGTGTTTTTGTCTTCCTTTTGTATTTTGAGGATTAAATGAGCTCTAATTAACAAAAGAAGCAAAAAGGCAGCTAAATCTAACATAAATACAAGAAAAGGAACAAAAGTGGATTGCCCGACCCCTCGACAGCATCCTCCCAAGCAAAACAGAGAAGGCAGAAGACTGAACACGCCCCGTGCTCAGCGAGCACGGGGCCGTGCCCAACAAGCAGCAGAAAAGACAAACCTATAGAAGCTTCTATTGCTCACCACGGGGCCGTGCCCAGTGAACACGGGGGCGTGCCCAAAGTACTGCAGGCGCATTAATTGAAATTGCAAATTACAATTAATGAGGAGAGATAGTGTCAGACAGGCATGGGGCCGTGCCCAGCGGACACGGGGCCGTGCCCAGCCCTCTGTTCAGCCTATAAATAGGAGTGCTTGGCTTCATTGCAACTCATCCCTTGGCACACCACCTCTCTCACATTTCATCCACCACCCACCACCATCACAACACCATCATCCATTGTCCATCATAGAGTGTGTAAGTCGTCTCGGAATCCAAGATTGATCGTAAGAGTTCTTGACAATCAAGGCCATGTTTGCCTAAGTCTCTTACATCACTTGGTGAAGACAAGTGTTTAGTATAATACTTTTTATTTTTAATCTTTTGCACTTTTTATTTGGTTTTGTATTAATGACTTTAATAACTAGTTGCTTATGTTAAAGGTGACTTTTCCTTACCATTTGTCCGTGGTGTCATGGCATTATTTTACTGTCTATATAAAATAAAAGATTTTCACCATTCATATTTCCAAGGTCTATATGGAGGTATGTTGGCTACCTGGTCGGGGGTTAAGGGAACGGTTTGGTAAGGGTCTTGCCCTTGTTCAGCGTTTAGAGGTCCTGCAAGGGACCTGGGTCAAATTTAGTAGGACCTCCTTCAATACCCAAAGGTATTGGATGGCGGGGGTCCAAACTCTTTGATCCCCTCATAAGTTAACTACTATTAATACTATAACCCGGCTATTTAGGACTGTATCCCTGCTGACTCAGACTACTTAGTCGAGGGTAACGTCACCTCCAAAAGAGGGGCCTACCATAATTTGCATTAATAACTTAATTCGTTATCTTTCAATAATCCGACCCTTTAGGATTGTATCCTTGCTGACTCAAACTACTGGGTTGAGGGTAACGTCACCTTCAAAAGAGAGGCCTACTACAATAACTAAGATAATCTCTTAAACAAGTGCAAAAGTGCGAAAATAATCAAAGGTTATACTAATACACGAGTCGGATCCAAGTGATTCATCTTGTCTATCTGTTTTTATTTTTATTTTATTTTTTAGCATTTAGTTAGTTTTATTTTCTTAGTTTAAAAATCTTTTCTAACATTTTGATTTGATTAGACGTTGAGGATAAACCGGTACTAAAAGCTCTTGTGTCCTTGGACGACCTCGGTATCTTACCAACACTATACTACGTCCACGATGGGTGCACTTGCCCATATGTGTGTTTAGTGTTAGTAAATATCGTGTTTTATAAAATTAAAACTTGGCTAAAAAGTGTAGAAAGGGCTTAAAATATATACCAAAAATATATAATACTACACGCACATCAAGTTTTTGGCTCCGTTGCCGGGGACACAAGGATTTTAAGAAAGTTAGGAATCAACGGCCTAATCATATTTTTTTATTTTCTTTTTAATTTTTAGGATTTTCTTAGTTTTTCAGCTTCTGCAGAGCTCAGCACGGGCCGTGCCTGGTCGGACACGGGCCGTGTCCAGCGTTGTTACTGGCAGTTTTTAGTTTTCCAAGTTACAGAAGGCTGACCACGGGGCCGTGTCGGTGCAACACGGGGCCGTGTCCAACTCTCAAGTAACTGGGATCTGGAAAACAATCACTGTAACTCCGACCACGGGCCGTGTTCATTGAGCACAGGGCCGTGGTGAACCTTCTGACCAACATTCTTTTCTATTTTTGTTACAGGACTTGGAACCAGACGCCAACCCTACGTAGTGTATGAGCTCCAGTTCTAATAAGGACATAAAAGAACCTCTAGAAGAACCCGAACGCTTTCTCAGAAAAAGACTAAAAGCCAAAAACCAAGAGAAGGTTTCGGGGAACCCACTTCCAATGGCGGACCAACGTACCCTCATGGATTATCTACGACCCACCGTAGGTAACCTCGGCGCCGCTATCAATGTACCGAATGTTGAAGCCAATAACTTCGAACTTCGGCCGCATTTGATACAGATGCTTCAGAACTCCGCAACCTTCCATGGGCTTGCGGACGAGGATCCCCATCTACATATGTCACACCCCCAAATTACCACATAGGGAGTGTCCCTGTTAGGCGTGTGACATACCAATAACGAGCCACCAATTACATTGAACCCATACAAGTTATAAATAAAATCCCTATTATTAATAAAAACATCTTCAATAAGTTTAAACGAAAACCAATAAGTTCAGCGGAAGCAAATAGTAAACGAAGTTAAACTGTTTCAAAACCCAAGTATAGTTTCATGAAATCAACCGCATAAATCCTCCCAGTCGACCCATGACCACTCCAGCTACTCCAGACAGCAAGTTTCCCATATCCAAGATACCTAACGACCTGCGAGCATGCAACAAGTGTATCAGACAACGCTGGTGAGTTCATAGTTTTACGAAAACGTTGTTTACCAAGTATGTAGTTAATCCATTGAAGTTAATTCCTGAAGTAATGTTGAAAACAATGTTGATAATAACCCGAATACAAGACGGCTTCTGATTATTTTGCCCTTTCTCCAATGCTCCTATCAAAGCATTGGTCATGACTAGGTCATTAGTTCAACACCCGTCCTCCCAGGTACGGGGTGAGGTTGCCAAACCTAAGTAGCGCTACTAACTAATACCATGTTACCACCCAGGTAACCAAACAACACGGAGGGACTTTAAAGGTGATAGGAAGAGTATATTATCCAACATTCCCGTTTTTACCCAAAAGACTTATCCCTCCCAAGGATACCCACTGACTGTCCCAACCACCGGGACGCATGCTCAAGAAAGATGAACTCACCTTAGAGTGCTCGGTAGAATACGTTACGTGTTTCCGAGTTAATCAATTTGTTCCTATTGTGATTACCACTAACAGTTAGAATCTCGTTCTATCAATTCACGTATCAATCCATGCATGTGACAATTTGCATTAATTACCACGTAGTCACATAATGAACATTCGAGTCGCAGGCATTTCACATATTACATGATTTATTGTATAAATAGCACCCATATAGTTCATGACAACATCACAACCCAGTTCCTTAGCATGCAATTAGTTCATGAGCCAATACACTTTACTCATGCACATGTATAAATCAACTAACAATAAATCCTTTGATGCCCAAATTGTACACAAACAAATTAGTAACACACATTTAACCCACACGTTTCAAGTATTCAAATAACATCACATTTCAACGTACAAAACATGCAATTTCATGTACCACTCGTGGCCTGTAAACCCAACGTACGAGACCCAGGCTCAACCCGTCCCGACCCGCAACCCAGGTGTGGTCACTGTTTCAGTTTCTGGCCCAGTTATTTAATTCCCGAAGCCCATCAGCTAAGTCATTTGTTCCTTATGTGAAACGGCCCAAGTTAAATTCCATGATATGTGGCCCAGATTTAATAAGTTAATCTACCTGTATACGTTCAATCAATGTGTGCGGCCCAATTTGAAGACACTATTAGGATACATATTACTGTGTGTTAGTGTAACTCATGGACCCGAGACCCAACCGGTTTACTGTTTTGATGCATCATTCGCCTCCTAATTATAACCCCAACCTTTAATTCCATTTATCCCCTATGTGTAAATCATAACCATTATTATAACAGTGTATCATCAAAACAGTAACAAGCAATTCAACAATTTTATACGATTCTAGTCATTGATTAACAATGATTGCACACAATCATAATTAACATAACTTAGCCAATGTACTATACACACTTAACGGAGTTAATTATGCATAACCGAATCATTCATAACAGGAAATAACAGACTTCACAGTGTTAGCTGGCTTAACAGTGTTAATTATATTTAATTAGGTTAACCACTAGTGAAGTAATAACCAACAGAGTCACATACTAAACTGAGTTTACAACATAACCAAGTTTATCAGCTAACCAAGTTAATTAGGTTAACTGAGTTAATGACTTAACCCAGTTAATAGTTTAAACGTAGCTACATACTTAACAGGGTTATATATATATATATATATATATATATATATACGTAGCTTAACAAGGTTAACATTGTAACAGATCTAACAACTTAAGAGATTAAAAGTTGAGCCGAAAATAACCATTGGGCCGAAAACCCAGCCAATACCCTTGCTTGGCCGCCCAAACCCCACCTAGTATATGTTGGCCGCCCAAAGTCACATGATTGGACCACCAAATGCATAACCAACCTCTCATTGGACCCCTACATCAACTACATACTAACATTTAATCCATCACATGCAATGTATCACTAATTGAATTAATGTTTAATGGCCGACAACTTTTATAGTAGGTTGGTGATTACTGGGCCTTTCAATTCAAAGCACATGGGCAGTCAACTATGTATTGAGTTCAATGGTCATCATTATCATGGCAGTAGAAGGCACAAGATCAAAAGGGTCAACACATAATAAATTTGATGGCTAGTGAACCCAACATCATCATGATATGCACATGGTTGTTATTGCTACTGTTACATCACCAATAATTATGAACCATGTATCAATCATCATTCCAACAGATATTCATACTCATACGATCATCGATTAGATTTCAAACTCATGCATGAACAACCCTAAACATAATCTAACATGCAAGAACATAATCAGGTTTCTCACGTTTTACACATGGCAAGATCACATAATCAGGAACTAGCATGAGAGTAAATCTACTAACCAAGAGAGGACTCGGCTGAAGAAGGTGGTTTCTCGCTGATGAGGGGGGTGGGGGTCTACTGTTGTCGTGACTCAAGGAAGAGGAAGTAGGGTTTGATTTATTTAAGTTTGCGATAATGAATCCTCATCTAATACGTACTCTAATTAATTAAGGTCTTTGGGGCGGTTCCCTTCTCAACCGAGATGGGCTCAAGTCCATTAAATTGGGTCAGTGCACAAACAGGAAGGGGTAGGGGTTACATAACATCCAATTACATTGCCAACAACAATAACAAATTATAACTGGGTGGGCCGAGATCTAATTATACAAGAGTGAGGATATACAAAGTGTATAATAGGCTTGGGTGATCCATGTTATGAGCCGATACATTGTGGGATTTTAAAATGTGAAAATGCGGCCCAGAAGATATGCGGCCCAAAAGCCAAAACATTAACTAGTAAGTTATCGTACAAATAAGTTTAACGGAGTTATACACACTGAATGATTTATCACATAGAGGAAAATAACGAGAAATAAGGAAACAAGGATCGCAAAATAGAACGTTACCGACTTTGAAAGTTCGGGTTGTCACATCATCCCCAACTTGAAAGAAATTTCGTCCCGAAATTTGACAAGTAAGCACAGAAGAGTGAAGCGATAGAAACTCTACTTAACTATATGTAATACTACACAAATAATAATCACACATAATAATCAAGCATTACACGCAATCACTAAGCATCCAGATAACTGCATAGACACCACGTAAACCAAATTGTAAAAACAGGATTGCTAGATCAGTTGGGTGCCACATCATCCCCAACTTGAAAGGGGATTTCTTCCCGAAATTCGCCAAGAATATCGAAAGTTGGTCCCACCATTTGAACAATCGGGTCTTCAAATTCAGAGGTAGCAGAAGGAAATCGTTCCGAGACTTTGTTTCCCAAGAATTCACAGCTCCCAGCTGTGCTAAGGAGGTTGTAGTTACGCAGTCTTTGAAAATCCCATGATGAATCTGTGAAATATCCAGCGAACCCAAGGGATTGCTGTATCCCAGAAGGAAATCAGGATTTGCATAAGGTCAATTCTGAAATTCCACCTAACGATATGGAAGTAAACCAGGTAACTCTTCAGAAGACACATCAGAAAATTCACGAATAACTGGAAGATACTCGATCTTCATTTCTTAAAGTGGCGAATCGGTGACGAGAGCTAGAATAGCAGGGTAGCCCTTCAGTAGACATTTCTGAGCTTTCATGACTAAGACGATGCCAACAATGGCACCATTACGATGATCTTGAACTGACAAGGATTCCCCACTAGGGAGAGGGATACGCATGATTTTCTCTTTACAGAGAATCTTCGCTCAACGACTACGTCAAAACTTACAAGAATATAGGGAAGTAGGTCAATGTCGAACGCTTGACCCACGAGATCAAGTTTACAACCAAAAAGAACATGAGAAGCTTCTATCGATTTACTATCAGTTAATTCTACTACATGCTTATTTACAAGAAAGGTGGGAGTCAGTCCTTACTGACGACTGAACCCTAAGGCACATAACTCCAATCGAAGCAAGAGTCAAATAAAACAGAAGCAGAAAAAAGATCATTCAAAGAAGACGTACCGGTCTCAACATTGCCATCATTGCGAGTCTCCCCCAGCGCCAATAGTAAATACTCTTCCACGTGCTCCGTTCCCACCATTGTTCCCATTGTTGTCGCTCCCAGTATTGTTGTTGTTGCCAGCATTCTGATTAAGCTGAGGGCAATCCCTCTTAAAATGACCCTCATCACCACACTGAAAGCACCCCTTTTGATTTCCCTGGTTCTGTTGAGACTGTTGCCTCTCCTGTTGTTGTGGCTGCTGCTGCGGCTGCTTTGGAAGCCAGACCCTGCAATCTTTAGCCATATGACCCACCTTGTTGCACCTATGACATACTCGGGTGCACGGCCCGCGATGGTGAAACATACACTTATCACACTTTGGTAACTTTCCCGCGTAAGAACCCTGATTTGAATTGTTGCTCTGATTCTGGTTCACAGAAGACGACTGGCTAAAACTACGGTGGGTGCTGTTGTCTGCCCTTTTCTGAGATTGGCTGGCACTGGTAGCTTTATCAGTGTCATTCCATTTCCGCTTGTTAGCACTAGCAGGTGTTGTAGCTGTAGCAGTCGAGGTGGTAGCAGAAACACGTGGAGGCAGGTTGCCACGTTCGACCTCTTGGTCAGTAATCTTATGTGCCAAACGGACGATACGGGGCAGATTGTCTAGGTTTGCAGCAGTAACGTACCCCTTAACAGCTGGTGCTAAGCCCTTGAGATACAACTCAATTCGCCGAGGTGGGGGTCGAGACATGTTAGGGCACAAAGTTGCTAAATCATTAGACCTCCTAGTGTATGCTTCAATCTCAGATCCCTCCATTTTCAGATTGTAAAACTCGTTTTCCAGCTTCTGAATCTCATCACGAGGACAATACTCCTCCCTCATCAACTCTTTGAAATCATCCCAAGTAGTGGCATTCGCCATCTCAATACCCAACATCTGAACCTGGGCATTCCACCATGTAAGGGCACCATCCTCGAGTGTGCCCGTAGCATACTTCACTCTGTCCCCAGCTGGACAGTTACACATTGCAAATACCGATTCTGCCTTCTCAAACCATCGTAGGAGTCCTACAGCCCCTTCAGTCCCACTGAAGGTCTGTGGCTTACAATCCATGAACATCTTGTACGTACAAACAGGTGGAGCAGGTGGATGGTTTTGATTCGCAGGTTGGCCTAAAACGAAGGAAGTAAGACGCACAGGTAAGATTCGAGTATACGACACAAGGATAGAAAGTAATTGGCACATATCGTACCAGCCTGGTAAGCCGCTAGGGCTTCAGCTACACGAGTGTTGATCAAGTCGGTTAATTCGGCCTGGGTCATAGCAATGTGACCACGTCCACCACCTCGGCCTCCTCCACGTCCACTCATGGTTCTAAATAAGAGAATGGAACTATCTTAAGGGTCGAAATGAGGTAAAAGTCGAGTATCACATTGAAATCTACAAACTACCAAGTTTACACACAATAGGGCAGAACCCTTCCCACGCTCGTTAAGCCTCACTGGGACTTGCATGCACCTCGCGTTATTATTATGTGTGCACCCATAGTAATAAGGTAATTTGCATGCTCATCTCAGTGCCTCTTAACTTGCGCTAAAAGTTTCCCACATTCAAATAGCAAGCGAAAGGTTTTATAGGATCAAGAATCACAATAGTCAAAGGGTAGTGTCACACTAACAGTTCAATTAACAGGGGTTGGTAATATAAGGGCTCATGCTGTTGTGCCAAGTGTGCATTCACGTGCAATCTCATACATAAGTGTACACTAGATATACTATGCGATAGTAAATGAAAAACGAACCTTGCAGTCTGGAGCTGAGTGTCATGGTCGATTTCGATACTGTTCGGTTATAGTCTGGTTTTATGAAAACGTTTTAAAACCAAGTTCACTATAACCAGTGGCTCTGATACCAAACTGTCACACCCCCAAATTACCACATAGGGAGTGTCCCTGTTAGGCGTGTGACATACCAATAACGAGCCACCAATTACATTGAACCCATACAAGTTATAAATAAAATCCCTATTATTAATAAAAACATCTTCAATAAGTTTAAACGAAAACCAATAAGTTCAGCGGAAGCAAATAGTAAACGAAGTTAAACTGTTTCAAAACCCAAGTATAGTTTCATGAAATCAACCGCATAAATCCTCCCAGTCGACCCATGACCACTCCAGCTACTCCAGACAGCAAGTTTCCCATATCCAAGATACCTAACGACCTGCGAGCATGCAACAAGTGTATCAGACAACGCTGGTGAGTTCATAGTTTTACGAAAACGTTGTTTACCAAGTATGTAGTTAATCCATTGAAGTTAATTCCTGAAGTAATGTTGAAAACAATGTTGATAATAACCCGAATACAAGACGGCTTCTGATTATTTTGCCCTTTCTCCAATGCTCCTATCAAAGCATTGGTCATGACTAGGTCATTAGTTCAACACCCGTCCTCCCAGGTACGGGGTGAGGTTGCCAAACCTAAGTAGCGCTACTAACTAATACCATGTTACCACCCAGGTAACCAAACAACACGGAGGGACTTTAAAGGTGATAGGAAGAGTATATTATCCAACATTCCCGTTTTTACCCAAAAGACTTATCCCTCCCAAGGATACCCACTGACTGTCCCAACCACCGGGACGCATGCTCAAGAAAGATGAACTCACCTTAGAGTGCTCGGTAGAATACGTTACGTGTTTCCGAGTTAATCAATTTGTTCCTATTGTGATTACCACTAACAGTTAGAATCTCGTTCTATCAATTCACGTATCAATCCATGCATGTGACAATTTGCATTAATTACCACGTAGTCACATAATGAACATTCGAGTCGCAGGCATTTCACATATTACATGATTTATTGTATAAATAGCACCCATATAGTTCATGACAACATCACAACCCAGTTCCTTAGCATGCAATTAGTTCATGAGCCAATACACTTTACTCATGCACATGTATAAATCAACTAACAATAAATCCTTTGATGCCCAAATTGTACACAAACAAATTAGTAACACACATTTAACCCACACGTTTCAAGTATTCAAATAACATCACATTTCAACGTACAAAACATGCAATTTCATGTACCACTCGTGGCCTGTAAACCCAACGTACGAGACCCAGGCTCAACCCGTCCCGACCCGCAACCCAGGTGTGGTCACTGTTTCAGTTTCTGGCCCAGTTATTTAATTCCCGAAGCCCATCAGCTAAGTCATTTGTTCCTTATGTGAAACGGCCCAAGTTAAATTCCATGATATGTGGCCCAGATTTAATAAGTTAATCTACCTGTATACGTTCAATCAATGTGTGCGGCCCAATTTGAAGACACTATTAGGATACATATTACTGTGTGTTAGTGTAACTCATGGACCCGAGACCCAACCGGTTTACTGTTTTGATGCATCATTCGCCTCCTAATTATAACCCCAACCTTTAATTCCATTTATCCCCTATGTGTAAATCATAACCATTATTATAACAGTGTATCATCAAAACAGTAACAAGCAATTCAACAATTTTATACGATTCTAGTCATTGATTAACAATGATTGCACACAATCATAATTAACATAACTTAGCCAATGTACTATACACACTTAACGGAGTTAATTATGCATAACCGAATCATTCATAACAGGAAATAACAGACTTCACAGTGTTAGCTGGCTTAACAGTGTTAATTATATTTAATTAGGTTAACCACTAGTGAAGTAATAACCAACAGAGTCACATACTAAACTGAGTTTACAACATAACCAAGTTTATCAGCTAACCAAGTTAATTAGGTTAACTGAGTTAATGACTTAACCCAGTTAATAGTTTAAACGTAGCTACATACTTAACAGGGTTATATATATATATATATATATATATATATACGTAGCTTAACAAGGTTAACATTGTAACAGATCTAACAACTTAAGAGATTAAAAGTTGAGCCGAAAATAACCATTGGGCCGAAAACCCAGCCAATACCCTTGCTTGGCCGCCCAAACCCCACCTAGTATATGTTGGCCGCCCAAAGTCACATGATTGGACCACCAAATGCATAACCAACCTCTCATTGGACCCCTACATCAACTACATACTAACATTTAATCCATCACATGCAATGTATCACTAATTGAATTAATGTTTAATGGCCGACAACTTTTATAGTAGGTTGGTGATTACTGGGCCTTTCAATTCAAAGCACATGGGCAGTCAACTATGTATTGAGTTCAATGGTCATCATTATCATGGCAGTAGAAGGCACAAGATCAAAAGGGTCAACACATAATAAATTTGATGGCTAGTGAACCCAACATCATCATGATATGCACATGGTTGTTATTGCTACTGTTACATCACCAATAATTATGAACCATGTATCAATCATCATTCCAACAGATATTCATACTCATACGATCATCGATTAGATTTCAAACTCATGCATGAACAACCCTAAACATAATCTAACATGCAAGAACATAATCAGGTTTCTCACGTTTTACACATGGCAAGATCACATAATCAGGAACTAGCATGAGAGTAAATCTACTAACCAAGAGAGGACTCGGCTGAAGAAGGTGGTTTCTCGCTGATGAGGGGGGTGGGGGTCTACTGTTGTCGTGACTCAAGGAAGAGGAAGTAGGGTTTGATTTATTTAAGTTTGCGATAATGAATCCTCATCTAATACGTACTCTAATTAATTAAGGTCTTTGGGGCGGTTCCCTTCTCAACCGAGATGGGCTCAAGTCCATTAAATTGGGTCAGTGCACAAACAGGAAGGGGTAGGGGTTACATAACATCCAATTACATTGCCAACAACAATAACAAATTATAACTGGGTGGGCCGAGATCTAATTATACAAGAGTGAGGATATACAAAGTGTATAATAGGCTTGGGTGATCCATGTTATGAGCCGATACATTGTGGGATTTTAAAATGTGAAAATGCGGCCCAGAAGATATGCGGCCCAAAAGCCAAAACATTAACTAGTAAGTTATCGTACAAATAAGTTTAACGGAGTTATACACACTGAATGATTTATCACATAGAGGAAAATAACGAGAAATAAGGAAACAAGGATCGCAAAATAGAACGTTACCGACTTTGAAAGTTCGGGTTGTCACAACATATTACTAATTTCTTAGAAATATGTGATACTTTTCGGATCAATGGAGCATCAAATGACGCCATCCGCCTCCGAATGTTTCCTTTTTCACTAAAAGACCGAGCAAAAGCTTGGCTTAACGCCCTCCCAGCTGGATCGGTAAACACCTGGGATGAACTAGCCCAAAAATTTCTATATAAGTATTTCCCTCCCGCTAAAACGGCTAAATTAATGACTGAAATTAATACATATTCATAAGAGGACGGGGAATCCTTATATAAAACTTGGGAAAGGTTCAAGGAGCTATTGCGAAAGTGTCCACATCACGGCCTTGCGATATGGCAACAAGTGTCCACTTTCTATAATGGGCTGTTGCCACACACAAGGCAAACACTGGACTCTAGCTCCGGGGGACTTTTAGGTAATCGTCGCCCGCATGAAAAATATAATCAAACTGAGGAAATTGCTCAAACCAATTTTCAGTGGCACACTCCCCGAGGCAATAAATCTACTGCCCTGGGCGCCCATAAGGTTGATGAAAGCACTTCTTTACAAGCCTAAATCGAGGCCCTCTCTTCAAAAATAAAAAAAAATTGGAAATGACAAAAACGGTCTCGGTTATGGCTTGTGAAGGGTGTGGTGGGCCACATGACAATTGGAGTTGTATGAAAGAAACAGACGATCAACAAGAATCGGTAAACTACATTGATAATAGACCTAGGCCGTCGAGTCCTCCAACGAGCACCTACAACCAAGGATGGCGAAATCACCCTAACCTTGGTTGGAGAGAACCCGGCAATGGTAGTAAACAACAAAACGTAAACCAACGAACAAACTTTCAACAACCAAGAAATGAGTCACAAAATTTCCCTCAACAACAAAGTGGACGAGAAAGGCTTGAAGATACTATATCTCGCCTCATCTCCGACACTGAAAAGAAAAACTCGGATAGATTTCTATAATTAGAATCAAATTTTAGAAATCAACAAGCTAGTATTCAAAACATCGAAAAACAAATAAGTCAACTAGCACAAAATTTCTCTGAGAGACCACAAGGCGCGTTACCAAGCAATACCGAAACAAACCCAAAGGCGCATGTTCATCTCATAACACTACGGAACCGCACCGTGGGTCCTACGGAAAGCTCGCCACCTACCGAGGAGACCGTACACCGCCCTTACAAGAGAAAGGTTCCCCTCCCTCATCAGAGCCTACCAAGGCTCCTCGAGTTCCGTACCCCGGTAAGTTAATCCGACAAAAGACCGATGAGCAATTCGCTAAATTCGAAAGTTTACTAAAACAATTGCATGTTAATATTCCTTTCATTGATGTCCTAACCCAAATGCCTAAATACTCTAAATTCATGAGGGATTTCCTCACTCATAAAAGGAAAATTGAAATATTGCAATTAGTTAACTTAGGCGAAGATTGCTCTGCCATCGTACTCAACAAACTCCCCCAAAAGAAAATCGATCCCGGAAGCTTCACGATTCCTTGCTCAATCGGTGACTCCCCCGTTCGTAATGCACTAGCCGACCTTGGGGATAGCATTAACCTCATGCCCTCATCAATGTTCAAAAGACTCGGCATAGGAAAAACGAGTCCTACAAAAATGAGTATACAACTGGCTGATCGATCCGTCAAATTCCCGCAAGGAGTCATTGAAAATATCCTAGTCAAGGTCGACAAATTCGTCTACCCGGTTGACTTTGTCATACTTGATATGGAAGAAGACACTGAAGTCCCCCTCATATTAGGGAGACCATTTCTCACCACCGCACAAGAAGTGGTAGATATGAATGACGGAACACTCACTTTGAAATATGGGGATGATAAAGTAAAGTTCGGGGTTGGGAAGAGAATAGAGGACGATGACCCGGTCAATTACATGAAGGTTATTGATTCAAGTTTGGATGATGCTCTCCGACGGTGCAACATGGGATGCAAAACATCCCACTCAGAAAACATATAACCTTGCCTTGGGTCTAGCCAAGGACCCTTATAAACGTGGCGCACCACGGAGGCAATCCGCGGAACTATCCTTAGTTTAAGTTTAATCTTTTAGTTTTAATTTGCAGAATAAAACACACTTATGATAGTTAAGGATGACAAGGGAAACGAGAAACATAAACCCATGCACAAAAACAAGGCACCCGACAACTATTTCTCCCTTACAGTCAGTTCAGCACGGGCCGTGCCCAGCCAACACGGCCCCGTGCTGAACACCCTGTCAATTCAGAGGCTTAGACTAATTCAGAGGCGGAATTCATTGAAATAGTCTTCGTAAAGCTTGATTTCACTACTTAACGTCTCCTGTATTGATTAACTGTCAAATTACAAGCTTTTGGAGACAAATGGGCAGGGCTTCGCCGTTACACCTTAAAAAACACACACCTGGATCGCTCATATGATCTCCTATATATAGGCATTTGGGATCGCTTATATGACATGGTCCAATAAGCGACCCAAACACATGCCACTCGAGCGGTCCACATATTGTCACATAAGCGGCCCATTAACATGTCATTCGAGCGGTCCATCCATATGTCCGCTCGAGCGATCCTAAACCTAATTGGACTAATAAGCGATCCAACAAGACTAATATCTATACAATCTTGTATTCCGTACACAATACGATCTGCCCTACCCTAAGACTCGAACGAAGATGTAGTCGACAGACAACTGCACCAACAGACTCCCCCTTGAATGTTGACGGAATCTTCAGTGAGAGTCTTCAATCATTCACGGCTCTTCAATCTTGTTCGGTCTTCTTCAGGAACTCAGCCTGGAATCAAATCTTCTACAAGAACTTCTCCCTGGAAATATATGCCTGGATCTTTCTCTGGTTTTAACTTTCGTCAGACTCCCCCTATCATCATGCTGAGATCTTTGTCTGGAAATCGTTATCACCATTGAAATCAACTCCTGGCTTTCTCTGTTTAAGCTCTTCTCAGGTTCTGATGTGTCTCCTGGCTATCTGTAGCAACAGGATCAGAAACCTGCAAAAACTCATACATACTATCACAAAACAACACAAATTGTGATTCAATCTAATGAATCAACTTATCATTTGATACTGTTTACAATTAAACACTGATTACAAATTTGAAACATTCCAATATTTGATTCAACCTAATGAATCATTTTAGACATTTCAAATGATTTAACCAACCTGTCTGTTCATCAAGTTTAGCCTTTGAGATTTTGAAAATCAGTTCTTCAACATCATGTTGTCGAAAATCTTTTTGGATTTTTCAAAATATGAAATGTAAATGCAAAACAAACATATTTTTGTGAGTTTGTGCAAGAGGATCATATCAGTTTTGATACATATCACCAACACCGTTAAGCTTTTAATCGTTTTAAGTTCTAAACGATTCACATAGATTGACGATATAATTGTCCTCTTAAATTTTCATACAATTTTCAATCTATTCAGGATACTATTTAGGTATTTTATGAACTTAGTTCAATTCATGTGTCCCACCTCTTGAATATACTCCCGTATCCAGAATCCCAATATTCAGTCTTACAGGTATGAACACTACAATGATGTCTGTATATAAATTAGGGGAAAGATGCGAGAACTGAGGGATCTCAGGTCAGAACTTCCGTTCAGCAGAGAGATATCAGCTTCGACTTAGCATTGTGTCCCCTTTAGAGGATCTTTTTAGCTACAACAGATGATTATCAATTTATTGTCTAATCAACTGAGGGCTTTATGCTATATTTCAAGCATTTTGCAGAAAGTATTAGCCAAGGACTAGGTCAGAACTACCGTTCAGCAGAAGTCCCGGAATAATACCCCAGACATCATAGAGTATAAACACCTAGTATATCAGAATACGAGACCTTTCAAACGAGATTTCAGGGGTTACCTATATATCCAAGTAGTGTTCCCCACGAATTTCACAAGTTTGAAATTTTAGGTTTATATCCCGAATAAGTCTACTAAATGTATGAAAACCTATCGTCACATCATCAGTGAGACCGTTTATCACATTTTGCATTACATTTCTTTAGCGTGCTGTGATAGTCCAACTGATTTACTATCATTTCCTCTTGTTTCGCAACAAAACTCATTTTTTTAAATTTTTCAATGTTTTTGACATTTTCAAATTTTCTATTTTTTTAAAATTTTTCTCCCCCTAAAATCAAAATATGTTTCAATTTTGATTTTCTGAGAAAATTTAAAACAAACTGTACAAACTTGACAACTTGATGAGAATCACTTCAATTCTCCATCCACTTGGCATAAACAATCAGAACTCCCCCTCACAACAAACTATTTTCCCATAATGATTTCAAAACACTTAAGTTTGTTTTAATCAAAATGGTTTTTCCGGAAAACTTAGTTTGTTTACCAAACAATTTAGGTACGGGGTTACTTCATCAACTTGTTTACCAAATTCTTGAGTGATAACTAAATCAAGTCCAATTCAATGACCTTGATTTAATCACTTGTAAGATCTACACCAATCACTACCATACAACCACTTGTAGGTTTAGCAATTAAGCTTATCAAACCTGTTTTTCAACCAATTACCATCTTTTGGTTGAATTCTCAAGGTGCCGATTCCTACTCCTCGCTTACAAACCTGGGAGTTCCGGCAAGTCCTGCAAACACCTCACAAACAGACTTAGAAAGATGCCGATTCATGATCCACAATACCATCTTGGGATCTCCGGCAAGTCAGGGTTTTTCATTTAAAAAGATCCACCCAAGCCCGACCAGCCTTGGGTGTTTTCGACAATTTTTCCTCAACCAATGGCTCTTCTGGCTTTGACGAACCAGAATCATTGCCTGAATGTGGCTCGTCTGACTTTACTGAGTCAGATTCATCGCCGACATGTGGCTCCTTTGTTTCTGAAGAAACAGATTCATCGCCAGGAAGTGAAAACTTCACTTTCTTCTTTTTCTCCTCTTTTGTCCCCAGATTTGTATCTGATGAATTCTTTTTGCTTATCTTTGCAGATGAGGAAGTAGATTCATCAGAACTTTTATTCTTTCCAACGGATGAATCCGAGGACAAAATCTTCTCGAGATACTCTCTTGCCTTCTTCCTCTTTTTCCTCAGTCTGTCTTTCTGCCCCTGTGAAAGTTTCACTTTCTTTTCCTGAATTGACTGTTCTTGAACTTTAGGTTTCAGAACCTTCTGTTCCTAGGGCTTGACTTTGACTGGAATCTTTGCCGATTTCTGAGAATTAGCCCTCAATCTTTCATTCGATCTCCTTGGGAAATCTCTGGCAATGTGACCTTTGATGTTGCAGTTAAAGCACCTCCTATTCTCATAACTCCAATACTGGCAGTTAACAGCAATGTGTCCGTGATATCCGCAGCTGTAACACACTCTGTTATCGTACCAATCACCATTTTTAGTCCAAACGCTCAGATCAAAGCATTGTTTGGCTTGGTGATATTCTTTTCTCAAACTTGCTGGATTTGGCTTTGAAGCACTGTGGTCCGACCTGCACCACTTATTACCAACATTTTTTAAGTTTTCACTTTTTACTTTTTTTAATTTTTTCTTTTGATTAGATGAATGATCTGATGAACTTTTAATATCTTTTCGAACAATTTTCTCATTGTTAATTTTTTGTTTCTGTTTTGCTTTCTTCTTCAAAGGTTTTTGCTTCGAGCATTCACCCTTTTCAGTTGATTGCAGAACAGTTTTCTGAAATTTTTTCTTTTTATCATCAGATTTTTCATCACAATCTTTAACTTTGACTTTGTCAAAGTTTGTGACATTGTCACTCATTGGAACAGAATTGATTGGTTTTGGACAGGGAAAATTCAAACTGTCTGATTGAGTCACAAAACCTATCAATTTTTTCTCAAGTTCATCAATCTTGCTTCTGGAATTCTCATCTTCTTTTTCAAACTGAGAGATTCTTTCAAGATGAGACTTGATCGAATTTTCATTTTCATTTTTCAAGTTTTCAAGAACAGATTTTTCATTTTCCAAAACATTTATCTGTTCTTGAAGTTTCACTTCATTAGCTTTCAGATTTTTGTTCTCCAATTTTATCCAGAAATCTTCATTTTCTGATGATTTCTGTTTGCTTTCAAAAACCTTTACATTTTCTTTCAACTTCTTGTTTTCTGATGTCAAACTGTTCATTTTACCCAACAATTTGTCATTTTCAATTTTCAATTTCTCACAATTTTCTTGTAACATAAGAATCTGTTTAATATCAGCTTGCTTCTCGTCTTCCAACTTCTTGACTTTTGATGTCAAACTTTCCGCATCCTTCAAGAGTTTGTCATTATTAGTCTTGAAGTTGTCACATTCGAAGCATACTATTTCAGAACATGAAGTTTCATTCTTCACAGATTCTTCAACCTTCGGCACTTGTTCTTTCTCTATCTTATATATACCTGCACCAAAGATTGTAACAAGATCAAGAGGATTTCTATTATCATCAATATAACAGCCTCTTTTCATATCATACACCGAATTTCTTTTTGTTTTCAAACAAACATTGATTTTTTTTATTTATTTCTTTGATCACTTTTAAACTCAAATCTTCCAAATTTATTTTTATCTTATCCAATATTTCTCTCTTCTTTTGATAATTTTCATAATCGTGATTTTTAAGTTCGCCGATGAATTCATTCAGAGTTAATTTTGAAAAATTAGAATTTTCTTTCAAATTTTTCAAAAAATCATTCCATTCAACTGATAAACCATTAGCGAACTTTGATACCATCTCAGCTTCTGATATCACTATTTGATTTTCCTTCAAATAGTTCATCAAACGATCAAAACGTTTCTCCAAATCATCCAATTTTTCATCTTTCTTACTCAAAAAGCCTTTGAAACATTCATACCAAATTTCTTTTGATATTTTCTGATAAGAACTACTAAGATATCCTCGATACCAACTATTCATTCTCTCAAGATCATTGTTTTCTTGCACATCAAACCTCATTGTCATTTTTCAAAATATCCCGACAAATATTTTGTGAACACAAACGTGAACCAGATGTCCGAATCAGCGAATCGAATGAGCGAACCAAACAATCCGGACCAAATAAGCGGACCAGATGAGGTGTCCAAATAAGCGATTCAAGATTGTTCTTTTGAGCGGTTCCAAATATTCGTTTGAGCGGTCCAAAACTGTTCGATCGAGCGATCCACAACTTATCCGGATGAGCGATTCAAGAACTGTCTGATGAGCGGTCCAAACAACAATTTTGAGCGAACCAGAACCAAAATTGTACGTAAGAGCGATCCAAAACTTGATCTAAACGCGGTTCATGATGATGTCACTATAAGCGGTTCAGATTTCGAACATGATTTGACCCCTAAAAACTTCGAATTTTTGTTTCAAACTTTCCAGGGTTTGTCTAAGTACAATTTCGCACAATCTGTGAAAAATTGATCGAATTCCGACCGTGAAATCTTCCCGAATCAGAAAAAGAAGGTGTAGAAGTGAGAATTTCGAGCGAAAATTGAGCTAAACGGTAAGAACTCTTCCTCCTGAGCTCTGATACCACTTGTATGATCGTTTGTCGACCTGACGAGTCGTTCAGAAGAGTGCTTAGACTAATTCAGAGGCGGAATTCATTGAAATAGTCTTCGTAAAGCTTGATTTCACTACTTAACGTCTCCTGTATTGATTAACTGTCAAATTACAAGCTTTTGGAGACAAATGGGCAGGGCTTCGCCGTTACACCTTAAAAAACACACACCTGGATCGCTCATATGATCTCCTATATATAGGCATTTGGGATCGCTTATATGACATGGTCCAATAAGCGATCCAAACACATGCCACTCGAGCGGTCCACATATTGTCACATAAGCGGCCCATTAACATGTCATTCGAGCGGTCCATCCATATGTCCGCTCGAGCGATCCTAAACCTAATTGGACTAATAAGCGATCCAACAAGACTAATATCTATACAATCTTGTATTCCGTACACAATACGATCTGCCCTACCCTAAGACTCGAACGAAGATGTAGTCGACAGACAACTGCACCAACAGGGGGGATGCTAAAACCTTGAATTTTGCAAGTCCTAATAACAAGCCTTACACAAAACTCTATTGGAACCGCTAATCACCCCAAATTTTTTTTCAGAATTTTTTTTATTTTATTTTGTCTAAGTTTAAGTTGAGAATTCTAAGACTAACAAGGTTATATTTTTATAAGTTTACAACCGATAGCGTCGTGATAAAAAGAACCAACATAAGAAAGTTATGAAACGGCATGGCAAGCTTAGTTAAAATTCGATTATATATGCTCGATTGCATAAAAACCCATTCCCACAAAAGTGAGTTTTGAGCCTTTATTGAGCATATAAATATACATCTTTACGCTAAATGCTCATTTTTTGTTTCTTGTGTGAATAGCCGCTTGGTTCTTACGACTCTAGAACTTGCCATGATAATTCATTCCCGGTCCTTACCAACTTAAACCCAAGTAAGTAAATGATGGAGGCATTAGGACTAACCCTTTTTCTTTCAACACCATTATTTTTATTTTTCTTTTCACCTACCCAAAAAATTCCCCCTAGTTAACCCCTTTGAGCCTAAACCTTTTCATTTCTTAACCCAAAACCCCTTTTTCCCACCAAAACCCCTTTTTATTTTTACCCATTATTTTAGTAACAAGCTCGGTTTTCGTGTGACTAATATATATATATATATATATATATATATTACAATGAAGTTAGAAATAAACAAACAAAGCTCCCTAAACAAAAGCTTGTTTGGATAAATACTTCATTTAAAATAAAAAGTCACAAAAACAAAATGTTTTACGAAAACCGACGCTTTTTACGACTTTCGCCCTTTTTTACTAACCACTAACCCAACCACCCACCTTTAGCCCAAGCCTAACCCTTCGCCCAAAAAGTCCTCTTGATATTTACAAAGGTATAAAGTTAAAAAGGAGGAGGACTGATTGCTTGGCAAGCTTATGGTAGAAATAAGTTCCGTGCCGCTCTCGAGTGATTCACTAAAAATACACCTTCGGCCAAGTGTGAGTGATTTCTCCCGTGAGGTATGTGAACTTGTATATAAATGGAATTTTAGAAAAGTATGTTATGCCTTAATAAATAATTTACCTTATGAAAAGTTTTTAATAAATCATGACGAATAGGATTGTAAATAAGTAAAAATAAAACCTAACCAATCTTGGAAAATCCCGACACTCTATGACAAGCAAAAACCTTCTCTTCTACCCATTCCATTTGGGAGTGTAAGCCACATATTAAGGAGTTTTGCTTGAGGACAAGCAAAAATTCAAGTGTGGGGGTATTTGATGTGTGTAAAATGCAACATATATATTACATCAAATGAGACATAAAACTAACCCTTTTTAAGTACTAATGTTGGAAAAAGTGTGTTTTTGTCTTCCTTTTGTATTTTCAAGATTAAATGAGCTCTAATTAACAAAAGAAGCAAAAAGGCAGCTAAATCTAACATAAATACAAGAAAAGGAACAAACGTGGATTGCCCGACCCCTCGAAAGCATCCTCCCAAGCAAAACAGAGAAGGCAGAAGACTGAACACGCCCCATGCTCAGCGAGCACGGGGCCGTGCCCAAGAAGCAGCAGAAAAGACAAACCTATAGAAGCTTCTATTGCTCACCACGGGGGCGTGCCCAGTGAACACGGGGGCGTGCCCAAAGTACTGCAGGCGCATTAATTGTAATTGCGAATTACAATTAATGAGGAGAGATAGTGTCAGACAGGCACGGGGCCGTGCCCAGCCCTCTGTTCAGCCTATAAATAGGAGTGCTTGGCTTCATTGCAACTCATCCCTTGGCACACCACCTCTCTCACACTTCATCCACCACCCACCACCATCACAACACCATCATCCACCACCATTATCCATTGTCCATCATAGAGTGTGTGAGTCGTCTCGGGATCCAAGATTGATCGTAAGAGTTCTTGACAATCAAGGCCATGTTTGCCTAAGTCTCTTACATCACTTGGTGAAGACAAGTGTTTAGTATAATACTTTTTATTTTTAATCTTTTGCACTTTTTGTTTGGTTTTGTATTAATGACTTTAATAACTAGTTGCTTATGTTGAAGGTGACTTTTCTTTACCGTTTGTCCGTGGTGTCTTGGCATTATTTTACTGTCTATATAAAATAAAAGATTTTCACCATTCATATTTCCACGGTCTATATGGAGGTATGTTGGCTATTAGGGGTGTTCAAAAAAATCCGGATCCGAAACCGAATCCGAAATATCCGAAAATCCGTATCCGAAATATCCGAAATTTTGGATATCCGAAAATTCGGATATCCGAAAACCGGATAATCCGAATTTTCGGATTCGGATTCGGATATGAATTTCAAAAATTTCAGATAATCCGATTATCCGATATCCGAAAACTAATTATTTTTTTATAAATATATATAGTATATGAGCATTATATTTAGTTTGAATTATCGTAAAAATTAATAAAAAAGTAGTAAATAATTGTATTCATGTGAATTTATGATTGTTTTTAATTTTAAATGTTGTAAATTTGGAAAATCGAATATAAGTTTAGTTTTATTCTATACACAAAACGGATTTTTTGATTTTTTTTATAAATTCGGATATCCGTTTGGATATCCGAATCCGCATCCGAAATGTCGGATATCCGAAAATCAGATATCCGAAATTTCGGATACGGATTCGGATATCAATATTCACTATCCGAAATTTTCGGATATCCGGTTTTCGGATATCCGAAAACCGGATAATCCGATCTTGAACACCCCTATTGGCTATGTCACACCCCAACCGATGGCGGAATCATCGGGGCGCGGCACTGAGCGAAACAGATTGTCCAGAAGTTTCCACAACAACTATTATTACAAATTCAGTTAAATGATACGTCCCATACCGTATCCCAAATAAATAAACAAGTTATCATAGAAAGCAACTAGGCAAATAATTCCGTTCCGACAACTCAGATTCAATTATTATTACAGACAATTGTTTATTATTTCTAGACTCCCTAGCCTCGATTTCATCACCACGCGCCTAAGCATCCTAGCAACTTAAGCACCTGTCACATACGTTAAAATAAAGTCAATACATATAATGTAAAGGTGAGCACACAAGTTTGATAATAGCATATAGAGTCCGAATAGTTTACGCATAACCAGGCACGTACACAGAGGAAAACGAAGCATGTTAATTATCGACATGGGACCATCGGTACCAACGACTGCGGGTTGACCGTCCGAGACGGTTCGCAATACATGATTACCACCGTAATCCATGCAAGTAATTGTCCTTAACAACCCCCGTATGAACGGGTGCTGAGTCCAAACTATAGTACTATGTTGCTAAGGCAGGTAGATAGCACTCCACGTGTAAACATAATAAACAGCATTCATTTAGTCAAGTAGCACATGCAAATGGTTAGCGTTCAAATAGTTTGTGTTTGATCGTGATTTGATAGGTAACGTATGTAACACCCAAAAGTGCTAAAAGCAAAAAAGGATCGAGTATACTCACAGTGATTGGTTATGGATTGAAGGGAGCGCTGAGAGTAAGATTAGCCTGAATAGTTTGATAGCATAACGATAAGTAACGCGGAAAAGTAAACAAGTGTGAATGGATCGAATGGACTGGTCGATCGAACGGCAGGTTCGATCGAACGGGCTGTTCGGTCGGCTGGTATGTCCGGTTGGACAGTCCTGTTCGATCGGCCGGTAGGCTCGATCGGCTGGGCCATTCGAGTGGATTGTTTCTTCCTCCAGTGTGTTTGTGTTTGAGGATTTGAACTTTTGAAGTTTTTGTTGCAGCATTTGAGAACACTGAAGTGTTCCTACCTTTCAAGTCGATCGATCGAACGGTTCGTTCGATCGGCTAGCTCACTCGATCGGCTAGGAACTTCAGAATTGGTTCTCAGCTGAATGTCACTCGATCGAACGGACTGTTCGATCGGCTGGCATTTCCTTACTACGAACGAGTGGTAAAATCGATCAAGTGCTGAAGAGTAGTATCTCATGATCTGAAGAGTAATGTTCACCAAACGCAGTTCGATCGAACATCCCTTCCTCGATACTATGCTTCATGAAATTTTAAAGTGTGGGACCATGTGCTAGCCGACCGGCTGGCCCGGTCGATCGGCTGGTTTGTCCGATCGGCTGGGCTGTTCGAACAGCCTAGCCGTTCGGCTAGCATCACTGACCTGGTCGGCCTTTCGTCTAACACTTGGCTGTTTGAGTACATGTCATTATATCGAGGTAGTTTGATAACAGGTTGAACTATGATACCTTCGTTCTTACTCGTCTCTCCGGCTCGGACAGGAATCACCCAAATCCGTCCGTTGAGCGGTTCGGAACGTCGGCTTAGAGTTTAACCCATTGTCGGTGGACCTCGTAGATAGAACCCGAATCTTGAACCATCCAACCATTGGAATGATCGGTGGGTTGGCTCAGGCTCCATTTCTACCGGTTTGAAGGCATTGAGTGTAAAAGAGTTGAAAGAAAGTTGGGATTTCCTTCTTTCAATCCTTCACAACTTGTGGATGTTTAGATCTTTGATAGATCTTAACTTGTTTATGTGGAAATCGGTTAGATCTAAGCTATTCATGGTTGAATGAGGCCAAAGTTTGATGTTCTTCGAGAACACCATGATGACATCACCCCAAGAACACCCAGATCTTGGTGATTTCACGGTTAGAATCCAAGGTTTGAAAGATAGAAAGGTGTAGAATCATGCAATGATCAAAAACGTACAAGAATTAGAGTGAAAACTTACCGGAGTTGAGAGAAATCTGAGAAAAGGTGAAGAATAGGAGCTGGCCGGTCAGAACTTTCCAAAAGTGGAAATGAAGACAAGGACAACCCTATTTATAGGCTTCCAAAAGGGGAAAGTGGCAGCCGATCGGCCAGGAGCTCCGATCGAATGGGCTGCTCGATCGGCTGGCAAGATGCTAGCCGATCGGCTGGCCTGTTCGATCAGGATGTCTCCTGTTCGATCCGCGACACACTTTGAGTATTTTGCGACGATTTTCAACGTTTCAATTTCGACGGATGATGATACGAATACGATAGAGTTCCTAGTCCAATTACTTTTAATCCCAACCACTATATCTAACATACAATATCATATAAGTCACGTTTCGATGTCGGTTTCGATTGAGTTCGATTGCTTTTCGAGTTTCGATTTGATTTTCGATTGATTTACTTGAATACCACACCAAACATATAAATAAACATGCACAAGTAACACGTAAGGCACACACACACGTATAATAACACCAGAGTTCGCATAATTCGAGTCTCGAGTTCGATTGTTGAATCGATTAGCTTGATTATTGATTGATTAACTTTATCGCATTGTTACTTCCTACTATTCACAGTCGTAAATCGGTCGTATTGGTTAAATATTCGATCATTTCATTCATACAATACTTACTCCACATAATACAAAAGTAAAAAGAACATTAACAGTCAAAGAAGTCAAAGTTGACTTGGACTTTGACTTTGACATTTGAAAACACGGGGTGTTATTGGCTACCTGGTCGAGGGTTAAGGGAACGGTTTGGTAAGGGTCTTGCCCTTGTTCAGCGTTTAGAGGTCCTGCAAGGGACCTGGGTCAAATTTAGTAGGACCTCCTTCAATACCCAAAGGTATTGGATGGCGGGGGTCCAAACTCTTTGATCCCCTCATAAGTTAACTACTATTAATACTATAACCCGACTATTTAGGACTGTATCCCTGCTGACTCAGACTACTTAGTCGAGGGTAACGTCACCTCCAAAAGAGGGGCCTACCATAATTTGCATTAATAACTTAATTCGTTATCTTTCAATAATCCGACCCTTTAGGATTGTATCCTTGCTGACTCAAACTACTGGGTTGAGGGTAACGTCGCCTTCAAAAGAGGGGCCTACTACAATAACTAAGATAATCTCTTAAACAAGTGCAAAAGTGCGAAAATAATCAAAGGTTATACTAATACACGAGTCGGATCCAAGTGATTCATCTTGTCTATCTGTTTTTATTTTTATTTTATTTTTCAGCATTTAGTTAGTTTTATTTTCTTAGTTTAAAAATCTTTTCTAACATTTTGATTTGATTAGACGTTGAGGATAAACCGGTACTAAAAGCTCTTGTGTCCTTGGACGACCTCGGTATCTTACCAACACTATACTACGTCCACGATGGGTGCACTTGCCCATATGTGTGTTTAGTGTTAGTAAATATCGTGTTTTATAAATTTAAAACTTGGCTAAAAAGTGTAAAAAGGGCTTAAAATATATACCAAAAATATATAACACCTCGCACACATCAAAAGCTTTTTGGTAAAACCAGACTATAACCTGTACAGTGCTCAACGATCCACAACGACACTTCGCTCCACGTGCAAGACTAGACACAATAGGTGGTATGATCTATGTTATCTTTTCGGTTAGATAGTTACACTGTGCATTAGGTAACGTGATAATTGCTATTTGATTCTTGTGTGCTTACTCTCTCTTGTCGTCCCACACTTACGCACTTTCGCGACACTTTTCTCACTTACGTTGCTACATTGTGAAGATCATGAGCGGACGCGCAGGACGTATCAACCTCACTCAAGCCCAGTTGACGGCTCTAATCAACGAACGAGTTGCTGAGGCACTCGCAGCTGTTCCTGCAGGAGGTATAACCTGCCATATCAACCCATCTTAGGATGTTTAGATCCTACCTTCGCGAACCCACTCTTGTGCTTAACCTTGTCTTTTATTCTCGCGCGACAGGTCAACCTGCACAACCTCCTGTGTGCACGTTCAAAACCTTCATTGATTGCCGACCTAGTACTTTCAGCGGCACCGAAGGAGCTGTAGGCCTTCTTCACTGGTTCGAGAAGCTGGAGTCTGTTTTCGAGATGTGCGAATGCCCTGAATATCGTAGGGTGAAATATGCTACTGGAACACTCGAAGGTGCTGCGTTAACCTGGTGGAAGGCACAGGTTCAACTGCTTGGGTTGGCGGTTGCTAATGCCACCCCGTGGAACGGTTTCAAAGAACTGATCAAAGAAGAGTACTCCAGTCGTGACGACATCCACAAGCTGGAGGTAGAATTTTTAAATCTGAAGATGACGGGGTCTGAGATTGAGGCGTATACTAAGAGGTCAAACGAGCTGGCCATCTTGTGCCCTACCACGGTGGACCCTCCCATCAAGCGCATTGAGCTGTACCTCAAGGGTCTTGTACCAGAGATTCAAAGCCATGTAACCTCAGCTAATCTTGGCACCATTCAGCAAGTCGTCAAGTTGGCTCATCGTCTCACCGATCAGGCAGTTGAGCAGAACAGGCTGCCCAAGCGTATTAGCGCTACTACTTCTGATGCTCCCAACGATAATAAGCGCAAGTGGGATGGAAATTTGGGCAAGGGTTCTGCTTCAGCTCAATCCCAGCAGCGAAAGACAGACGAGTACAGGAGCCCCAGTCAGCAGTCTTCTAGGAATCAAGGTCAGGGTGGGTACAAGGGAAATCACCCCAAGTGCAATCGATGTAATCTGCATCACAGCGGGCAGTGCAACAAGGGCCGTTGTCAGAGATGTCACAAGCTGGGTCATGAAGCCAAAGATTGCAGGAGCCCACGTCCTGCGAATCAGAATCGCCAACAACAACAACAAGCCCCACAGAACCACCAGCAGCAGCATCAGCAGGGAAATAAAGGATGCTTTCAGTGTGGCGCTGAAGGCCACTTTAAGAGGAACTTCCCCCAGCTGAACCAAAATCAGAACAACAACCAAAGAAACGGAAACAACAATGGAGGCAACAACGGAGGTAACAATAATGGCAATGGCGCCCAAGGTCGTGTGTTCGTAATTGGTCAGGGTGAAGCAAGGAACGATCCCAACATTGTGATGGGTAAGTTTCTTCTGGATGATTTCTTTGTTACTGTTTTATTTGATTCGGGTGCCGATACTAGCTACGTGTCCTTAAAAGTTAGTCAGATGCTTAAGCGTACTCCAACACTTTTGAACACCAAGCACATCGTAGAGTTAGCAAATGGTAAAAGTTTAGAGGCTACACATGTAGTTAAGGGTTGCAAGCTTGCCCTTGCCGATCAGAACTTTTCTATCGACCTCATTCCTATCGTTCTGGGTAGTTTTGACGTTGTCATTGGGATGGATTGGTTATCTCAACACCAAGCGGAGATTATTTGCAAGGAGAAAATCGTCAGTATCCCTCGTTCTGATAAAGAACCCCTCGTGATTCGTGGCGACAAGAGCGGTGCTGTTGTAGGCACATCTCTTTCCTTAAGGCCCAGAAGTGTTTACGAAAGGGCCACACCGCTATCCTAGCCCTCGTTTCTGGTTCATCCGCGGAAGAAAGGAATATAGAAGACATACCTATTGTACGTGATTTTCCTGGGGTATTTCCTGAGGAATTACCTGGTCTCCCGCCTCATCGCTAAGTCGAGTTTTAAATCGAGCTAGCTCCTGGAGCAGCGCCCATAGCTCGAGCACCCTATCGTCTAGCTCCATCGGAACTTGAAGAACTGTCTACGCAACTACAAGAACTCTTGGAAAAGGGTTTCATACGTCCTAGATCTTCGCCTTGGGGAGCTCCAGTATTATTTGTGAAGAAGAAAGACGGTAGCTTCAGAATGTGTATTGACTACCGCGAACTCAACAAGGTGACCGTGAAGAATTGTTATCCTCTTCCACGCATTGATGATTTGTTCGACCAGTTTCAAGGGTCGAGTTATTACTCTAAGATTGATTTGAGATCGGGCTACCATCAGTTGAGAGTCCGAGAGGAAGACGTCTCCAAAACGGCATTCAGAACTCGTTATGGCCATTATGAGTTTCTGGTTATGCCTTTCGGGTTAACGAATGCACCAGCGGTCTTCATGGATCTCATGAACCGAGTGTGCAAGCCTTACCTGGATAAGTTTGTCATAGTGTTCATCGACGACATCTTGATTTATTCTAAGAGTCAGGAGGAACACGAGCAACATCTGAGGCTTATTCTAGAACTCATTCGAAAAGAGCAGTTGTATGCCAAGTTTTCGAAATGTGACTTCTGGCTTCGTGAAGTCCATTTTCTGGGCCATGTAGTAAACAAGGATGGGATTCATGTTGATCCATCCAAGGTTGACTCGATCAAGAACTGGCCTGCACCCCACACACCAACAGAAATCCGCCAATTCTTGGGTTTGGCAGGATACTACTGAAGATTCATCAACGATTTCTCCAAGATTGCGCAACCTCTCACTTCACTGACTCAGAAGGGTGTCACCTATCGTTGGGGTGACGCACAGGAGTCCGCATTTCAGCACTTGAAAGATAGACTTTGTAGCGCGCCTATCCTCTCATTGCCTGAAGGCACAGATGATTTTGTGGTTTACTGCGACGCTTCCATCCAAGGACTTGGTTGTGTGTTGATGCAACGTGACAAGGTCATTGCCTACGCATCGTGCCAACTTAAGGTTCATGAAAGGAACTACACTACGCACGACTTGGAACTGGGAATAGTTGTTTTCGCGCTTAAGATATGGAGACATTACTTGTACGGTACCAAGTGCACCATTTACACTGATCACAGGAGTCTCGAGCATATATTCAAGCAAAAGGAGTTAAACATGCGACAACGCCGATGGGTCGAACTCTTGAATGATTACGAATGCGCTATCAAATACCACCCGGGCAAGGCCAATGTTGTGGCCGACGCCCTCAGCCGAAAGGATACTATACCCAGGCGTGTACGTGCGTTACAGCTTACCATCCAATCTAACCTTCCCGCTCAGATTCGCGATGCTCAGGTTGAAGCATTGAAGGCAGAGAACATCAGTGCTGAGTCCCTACGAGGATCGAGGCAGCAGCTAGAACAAAAGGAAAACGGCGCCTACTATGTTAACGGACGCATCTAGGTTCCACTGTATGGAGACCTACGCGAGCTTGTGATGGATGAAGCACATAAGTCTCGTTATTCAGTACATCCTGGTTCAGATAAGATGTACCACGACTTAATGACTACATACTGGTGGCCTGGTATGAAAGCCAGCATAGCAACCTACGTCAGTAAATGCTTGACTTGTGCTAGGGTCAAGGTCGAATACCAGAAACCATCAGGCCCACTCCAACAACCAGAGATACCTAAATGGAAATGGGAGCAAATTTCCATGGATTTCGTTACTGGCCTGCCCAGATCTCAACGCGGGAATGATACCATTTGGGTGATCGTGGATCGACTGACCAAGTCTGCACATTTTCTGGCTATCAAGGAAACGGATAAGTTTTCTACTCTAGCAGACATCTACCTAAAAGAAGTGGTATCAAGGCACGTAGTGCCAACCTCCACCATTTCTGATCGTGACGCGCGCTTTACCTCTGAACTGTGGCAAGCTATGCACAAGTCTTTTGGCTCACGTTTAGATATGAGCACCACTTATCATCCACAGACGGATGGGCAATGTGAACGCACCATCCAAACTCTTGAAGACATGCTTAGGGCATGTGTAATCGACCTTGGTAACGGCTGGGAAAAGCACCTCCCGTTAGTGGAGTTTTCGTATAACAACAGCTACCACACCAGCATCCACGCCGCTCCGTTTGAGGCATTGTATGGACGGAAGTGTCGATCACCTCTTTGCTGGGCAGAAGTTGGTGACAGTCAAATCACTGGCCCAGAACTTGTAGTAGATACAACCGAGAAGATTGCTCAGATACGACAACAAATGGCGGCAGCTCGTGACCGTCAGAAAAGCTATACCGATAAGCGAAGAAAGCCACTCGATTTCCAGGTTGGGGATCGAGTGCTACTCAAAGTCTCACCTTGGAAAGGTGTAGTCCGTTTTGGCAAACGAGGCAAGCTCAATCCGCGTTATGTCGGACCATTCGAGATCATTGAGAAAATCGGCAAGGTGGCCTACAGGTTGAATCTACCTGAAGAACTCAGCGGAGTTCACAACGTGTTCCATGTGTCGAATCTGAAGAAGTGTCTGTCAGATGAGACCCTCATAGTTCCCTTAAAGGAGCTCACTATCGACGCCCAGCTGCGATTCGTCGAAGAACCAGTAGAGATTACAGACCGAGATGTTAAGATTCTCAAGCGTACCAGAATACCTCTCGTCCGAGTTCGTTGGAATTCCCGTCGTGGCCCAGAGTATACCTGAGAATGAGAAGACCAAATGAAACTCAAGTATCCCCAGCTGTTTAAGAAGAATGCAACCACTACTAAGGCTGAAGCTACTGCAGAATTTCGGGACGAAATTCCAAATCAACGGGGGGATGATGTGACACCCAAGGAAAACCAGGAAACCAACGCAACACAACTAGCTTCCTCAGTAACCACGTGCTAAATTTCGGGACGAACCAAACAACCGGACTTTATCCGGAACATAAAAATATTGTCAAACGCATTGTTTTTATTTTTGTGAGCTAGTTAGGGTCCCCGAACACCCTAACACACCTTATATTACATAACACACCTTAATAAACTAACTAGACATTTGAACATAACTAACAAGTAACTAGATCATTGAAAACCAACCCATACCCCCCCCCCCCACTCGAACCGGTTATGGATATGGGGGACATCCCAGGGCCGTCTCTGAAAATCACAAAAAAAAAATTTGGCCCTGTTCGAGATAAAAAATTTGGGCCCTATTCGCAAATCTTCATATAACATAAACTCATCAATCATTCAATCATATATATATATATATATATATATATACTAAAAATTCATAATACTACGATAGTTGTTATGAAATAGATAAAACAAATTAACAAAAATAGTGTAGCAAAAATGATCAAAGTATCGAACTTACTTGCTAAGCAAACAGTGTGGTTCTCCTAGCGTTTTTTGAAGCAAAGCTCTCGATCAACTCCTTGTAATCCATAGTATCTAATATTTCACTTTCAATAGATATTGTCGCCAACCCGTTTAGCCTTTCTTGTGACATTGTAGAACGTAAATAGGTCTTCAACAACTTCAACTTTGAGAAACTTCTTTCTGCCGATGCCACGGTTACCGGAATTGTCAACAACACTTTATATGCATTTATAGCATAAGGATAAGTAGTACTGCGTTGGAAGATATAGTCTAAACCGTCAAAAGGGTTGTCAATGTGTCTCGGTAAAAATGTAGTAATCAACTTCAACTCCGTACACAATTCTTTAGCATCAATATCGGATTCTCCTTCATACTTCAATGCATCTTCAAGGCGATAACAACACTCCTTAAGCTTGGCTTCATCAAGAGTCTTCAACTTTTTAGGAAACAAAAACCCAAATATTTTTTCGAATTTTTGGTATTGTTCAAATCTTGTTTCAAGTGAAAAAATAGCTTGATCAACAATACTTAAAAAATAATTTACTCTAAAATCCTCCTCGGGTGAAAATGTTACTTCTTCTACACTTGACGATTCATCAAATTGTTTTTTCCTATATATCACACGTTTTTGACGAAATTCCGCATTAACACCTAATTCATTTGCAATTTCTCTATCTTCATCAAGTGCCTTAGAGAACCCCACTTCTCTATAATTCTTAAAGAATTTAATTAATTTGTCCACTTCATCAATAGCAACATCAAGAACAACATCTTTTGCTTGCAACCGTTTGCTCACCACATTCACCTTAGATAATAGTTCAAACGAAATGACAATTTGTGCCAAAAATTCAAAATCACCAAGTTCATACTCTTCTAATGATTTAGCTTCACTTATGATTTTAGCATCTCTATCCGTCCCCCTAATGAAGGGGTATGGTCCCAAATCGACCATCACCCGTATCAAACAAACCCCCGCCAGTAATGAGCCGCACCCATGCGGTCACATCCTTCGAATCCAATCGGTCAGAGGATGAGAAGCCTTACCTTAGGCGTAGAAGAAGATGAACATAATGATGCGGTTGGCACCGCATCATATGGGCATTTTCGTCACGACAAGGGATGCAGGCAGACAGTCTCCGCGGACGACGATGCGGCTAGCACCGCATCTCGCGTATTTCTTGATCACAAGCAGGAGACGCGGTAACCTCAGACGTTACCACATGCAGCGATGCGGCTTGCACCGCATCCTATGCACTCAACAAGTGGGACTAACACCACAGTGCAAGTGGCACCAATGGCAGTTACCTGTCAGAGCTACGTAAGCAATGGACTGACGTGGCGTAACCTCCACAACCAACAAGCCTGACACACCTGCAAAGGTGCAGCACGTCGTCAGTCCATCCATCATCCTCCTCCTTCACTCCTCGGCTATAAATACCAACCCCAAACCAGGTTTGAGGTATCTCTACACAACTCTCTCACTACTACTACTATCTTACTTTGCTTCCCAAGCAAACTACTGATTCTCACGCCGGAGAGTGGTAACAAGGAGCACCCCCCACCCCATCCTCCTTGTTACGAGTCACGGCTTGTTTCCTTGTGCAGGAGATCAACCACCGGTGATCCAGCCAGCGATCCTCGAGAGGAAGGGATTAACCCTTCTTGACGAGACCAGTGTGTTAACCCTGCCCGGTTAACCATTGTTTCATCATTGGCGCCCACCGCTACTCTTAGCATTTTTTCATCTATCCTTTTCCCTCTCTCAAGATCATGACTGATCACCAAAACAACACTGCGGATAACCAAAACCCCCCAATCCCACCTCCGGTAGGGGCCAATCCCTCGACCTCCCAACCCGGACACATTGGCACGTCCACACAAAGGGGTCCTTCCTTTACGTTTGGACATAACTTATCACAGTTCACATCTGTGATCCCACCAGGCATGGACGTTCATACCTGGTATGATCAGCAGGCAGCCCTGCTGACAGCAACATACAACCGCGCTTGTGCGGAAGCGCATATACAAGTTGGGCCTACCCCAGCACCGCACACCCCTGCTGACCGTATTTTACAATACGACGGCAGGGTACATTCACGTCCGGCTTCAAGAAGCCGACGTGAAGACCGCGGATCGTCTTACTGTTCGGTCCGCACACTCCACGAGGACGATTCCTCGTATGGGTCCCACACCAGAGGACCAGTGCATACCCGCCTTGGTCCTTATGGCGAGGACAGGCGGCGGTCTACCTCCCGACACGGCCCAGGTATTTAGAGCCGGTTGGGCCCACTACCATACACCGAAGGGTACGGTCATACCGACCCTGACGACTATACCTACCGCGGGGATTCGCACGACACCAGCAGCAGACCGGGAGGGCGCAACTATGTTCCTCCCAGTCACCCCCGCAACACATACCTCAGGGCGGCCAAGCGCCCTGCTAATGAACCATACAGGCCAAAGGCAGCGGCCGAAAATTCCAAGTTCGCCCCGCGGATTGCCCACGCCCGGGTCACAACTACAAAATTCCCATTCGGCATCGGGAAATACAGTGGTTCGACCGACCCGGATGACCACATGAACGTCTTCATGGGCGCAGGGTGCAACGGCCAGTGGGATGAACCCACGTGGTGTAATTTTTTCCCCCAGACCCTCACGGGCCTGGCCAGGGCATGGTTCGATTCTTTGCCAGTGGGATCACTGGAATCATTCGAGGACTTGCGTACTAAGTTCCTCGCCCATTTCAGCCAACAACGACGCCACGAACGCGATTCGATGGACGTCATGAATATCTGGCGAAGGGACGACGAATCTATCGAAGCATTCGTCGTCCGTTATAACAAAGAGTGCCTGGAGATAGGTGACGTGGCAGACCAAATGGCACGGAACCACTTCATCAAGGCCGTCAGGGACAAGCAGATGGTCATGACCATCTCAGGCAAGGAAGGCTTGCCTAAAAAATGGGAAGATGTCATGACCGCGGTCAAGACATACGCCCAGACGCAGCGGTCTCTTGAACCGCATCTGGCGAAGGCACAGCCCCAAGCCGAAACCTCCCACCAAGGGTCCAAGCGTAATAATAAACGCAACAGGGACGCGGGAAATCGTGACAACATTTCCAAACCATATTTCCCGCGAACCAACACGTTCGACCCAAGGAACCACAACCCCGCCCGAGACAATCGGGCGTCAAAGAAAGATTCTCGGGATCGCAACTGGACCGAGATCACCATGTCGCCAAGTGAGGTCCTTCTTGCGGACCCACAGTTCTTGCGACCGGCCCAACCAATGAAGTCCAAGAAAAATCAGGACCTCACACTCTACTGTGAGTACCACAAGGACTCGGGCCACACCACCAACAACTGCATCAGTCTCCGGCTGGAGATTGAGCGGGCCTTAAAGGAGGGGAAACTGCAACACCTTTTGCCAGGTGGGCAAAAACCCACCAAGCGCATCACCCCTCATGGCGAAGGTACCTCCTCCGGGAAGAGAACCATGTACGTGGCTTCCACCCACATGATCCACGGAGGCAAAGGTAGGCCGCGCAAAGCGGCGAGAAGGCCGGATAATGACTGGAAAGATGAGCAAGTCGTCTTTCCAAAAGTCCGAGGCGGACCGCGCGATAGGCGCGCCGTCGTTATTTCAGGCCAACTGGCACACTACTGCACCGAGCGTCTATTCATCGACCCGGGCAGTACTTCTGATATAATCTACGAACAATGCTTCAACCAGTTCGACCAGGAGGACAAAGATCGGTTGCAAGCAGTAGATTACCCGTTGGCCGGGTTCGCAGGGGAAACTGTCTTTCCCCTGGGCCAGATTACTTTTCCTGTGCGTCTTTCCAACGGAAGACACACAAGGACAGAAGAGGTAAACTTCATGGTTTTACCTCACACCTCCAGATATGACGTACTCCTCGGGAGAGAATCCCAAGGAGATTTCAATATGATCACATCCGTCCCCCACTCTACGGTCGGTTTCCCAACTGAATCGGGGGTCGCGATAATCTATGCCCGCAGGGACGTCATGATGTCGGACGAAGTACGTCCGACCAAGGTCGCAAGGCCCACTCCCAACGACCAACCAGAAAAATGGGTTCTCAACGCGAGATACCCAGAACAAAAGGTCACATTGGGTCACGCCTTGTCCCCGACCACCAAAGCGCACCTGAAGCAGCTTCTCTTCAGGAACCAAGACATCTTCGCGTGGACACCCGCGGACATGACCGGGGTCCCACGTGATATCGCGCAACATCACTTGAATACCTTGCCAGGTATTAAGCCAGTGATCCAAGGCCAACGCCACCTTGGGTCCGCTAAAAATCAGGCGATGCAAGAGCAGATCAAAGAACTGCTCTCCGCAGGCATCCTGCGGGAAGTTAAATACCAGACTTGGTTATCCAACCCAGTCATGGTAGAAAAACCGTCCGGGGGCTGGCGCATGTGCGTCGATTACAAAGACCTTAACAAAGCCTGCCCCAAGGATTGTTACGCGCTTCCAGAAATCGACGAAAAAGTCGATAATCTCGCACCATTCAGATGGAAGTGTTTCCTCGATTGCTACAAAGGGTACCATCAGGTCCAAATGGCGATCGAGGATGAAGACAAAACGGCATTCCGCACTCCCACCGGGAATTACTGTTATACAAAAATGCCGTTTGGGTTGCGCAACGCAGGCGCAACCTATCAAAAGCTGATGAACGACATTTTCCGCGGCCAAATAAGCAAAAGTGTCGAAATCTACATGGACGACGTAGTCGTCATGAGCATGGAGGAAGATACCATGCTCACAGATATTGAAAGAACATTCCAGACTCTGCGAAGCGTTAACATAAAGCTCAACCCAGGGAAATGCTCGTTTGGAATGGAAGAAGGCAAATTCCTTGGGTTCATCGTGACAAAAGATGGATTCAAGGTAAACCCGGAGAAAGTTCAGGCGATCGAGCGCATGCCATCGCCTTCATCGATGAAAGATATGCAACGATCAGCCGGCAGGCTAGCGGCACTCAACAGATTCTTAGCCAACCATGCAGCTAAGTCTTATCCTTTCATCAAGACCCTGCGGAACTGTTTAAAGAAAGAACAATTCCAGTGGACCGCAGAGGCCGAAAACGCCTTCCGGGAAATGAAGGAGTGTTTGATACAACTCCCAACCTTAACCGCACCACGCAAAGAGGAGCCACTCATATTATACCTATCTGCCGCGAACAACGCGATAGGTGCGGTATTGATAGTAGAGCGGGAGGGGGTTCAAACACCCATCTATTACATCAGCAAGATGCTCAACGACCCAGAAACAAGGTACTCAATAATGGAAAAATTGGTATTAGCACTAGTGCCGCATCAAGAAGGTTGCGAAGCTACTTCGCGAACCATGTCATCACGGTGCTAACCAATTACAGGATCGGCCCGATCCTATCCAAACCTGACATTTCTGGGAGATTAGCAAAATGGGCAATAGAGCTGGGCGCGCACACGTTGAACTACAAACCGCGCCCCGCGATAAAAGGCCAAATCTTAGCTGATTTCGCTGCCGAAGTACCGGTGAATCGCATCCAAGAATGCGAACAAGCACAAAACCCTGCACCAACGCCATCTTCCTCAGAAACTTGGGCACTATTTACCGACGGTGCCTCCAACGAGGAAGGTGCGGGCGCAGGTCTGCGACTCGTCAGCCCTGATGGCCAAGAGCTTACATATGCCATCCGCCTCGATTTCAAAAGCACAAATAACGAGGCCGAATATGAAGCCCTACTGGCAGGACTACGTTTAGCAGTCAAACTCGGCGTGCAGCATCTGGAAGCACACGTCGACTCTCTGTTGGTTGCAGGACAAATACGCGGCGACTATGCCGCAAAGGGGGATATCATGATCCTCTATCTCGAGCAAGCCCTGCAACTAACATCCCAATTCACTTCGTTCAATATCCGACATATTAATCGAAGTGAAAACAAGTCCGCGGATGCACTATCAAAACTTGCATCCACCAGCTTCCAGCACTTGGCAAAGGAGATACGCATCGAAATTCTACAAAATCCTTCGGTACCCCTGCGCCAAGTCAACGTCATTCAATACGGTACGACATCATGGATGACACCTATTATCGCATATCTGCAATCAGGTGTGACCCCCGAAAGCAAATCAGAGGCACGCAAGCTACAATACAAAGCGTGCCATTATCAAATGGGAAACGGTATCTTATACCGCAAATCATACCTAGGACCACTACTACGATGCGTCAACCCCCAGGATGCCAAATACCTCATCCGAGAGATACACGAGGGCATATGTGGCATACATGCTGGACCGCGCATGGTAGTGGCCAAAATCATGAATGCCGGGTATTACTGGCCCGGCATGCACCTGGACGCCGTCAAAGAGTTGCGCAAATGCATCGACTGTCAACGTCATGCTCCAAAAACTTTGCGGCCAAATAACAACTTAGTCCCCGTCACAACCGCATGGCCCTTTCAGAAATGGGCAATTGACGTTGTGGGACCTTTCCCTGACGCTCCGGGTGCAGTCAAATTCATCATAGTAGCGGTTGATTACTTCACAAAATGGGTAGAAGCAAAACTGCTCGCCTCAACCACTGCTATGATAACAAGAAAGTTCATTTGGGAGCACATCATCTGCCGTTTCAGTTTACCAATGTGCATTGTCACCGATAACAGCACCAACTTCGCGGCCGACGAATTCCAAAAATGGCTAAAAGAACTACATATTGAGCACATATTCTCATCAGTCGCACACCTGCAAGGGAACGGCCAAGTTGAGAGTATCAATAAAAGTCTAGTCGAAGGGATCAAGGCACGGTTAGGAACGGCCAGGCGTGGCTGGGTCGATGAACTCCTAAGTATCTTATGGGCTCACCGTACAAGCCCAAAAACAAGCAATGGGGAAACACCCTTCAGCCTAGTCTACGGTTCAGAAGCGGTGATCCCCGCGGAAGTAGGTCTCCCCTCTCCTAGAATGTTGGCTATTGAAAAACTAGACAACATCACAGAACGCAGGATCGATTTGGACCTCTTGGAAGAAAGGCGCGAAAACGCTGCCATCAACGAGGCCAAATATAAATCCAAACTTGAAAAGTACTACAACACGCGCGTCCGCGTTTGTACTTTCAATCCAGGAGACTACGTCCTACGCGACAACGAAGCATCTAATGCTGAGCGCCCAGGCAAACTTGCCCCCAAGTGGGAAGGACCATACCTCATCAAAGAGGTCTTAGGGAAAGGCGCATACAAATTACAAACGTTAGAATGCGAACCTATCGCACGAACATGGAACGCACAACAGCTTCGACGCTGTTATATGTAAGCCATGTTCCTACATTTTCTATGTAACATATCGGGCCGCAGGCCATTGGCAAATAAATAAATAAGCAATTTTATACATTATTGTTTGTTACTACTATTACAAATGCGTGTTCCACTTTGCGGTATCCCAAAAACAGATTGGCAAAATCTTCATTCGCGATACCCATACAAAGCGGTAACCACACACAAATATTGTAATAGGCCAGCAAAAGGCAAAAAGACTTGCATATTTATCCGGCCGGATAAATAAGTTTTGTTAACACTTAACACAATTCCTGAGCCCAAAAAGGCAAACAATGGAATTGACGCGTACTCATACGATAAAGGTATGGAGTATACTTGACCCCATTCACAAATGGGTAGAGTTCCGGATATATAAGCTTTTACAAAGCTTACACAATTCCAAAACCCTAACGGGGTAAATAACGGAATTGACGCGTACTCATACGACAAAGGTATGGAGTATACTTGACCCCATTCACAAATGGGTAGAGTTCCGGATATATAAGCTTTTACAAAGCTTACACAATTCTAAAACCCCAACGGGGTAAATAACAGAATTGACGCGTACTCATACGACAAAAGTAGGGAGTATACTGGACCCCATTCACAAATGGGTAAAGTTCCGCATACATACGTTCAAACATGCAAGAACTAAAAACACTTGTACAAACTGAACAAAAAACTTTATATTCAAAAAATTCAAGCACCCACGCGATGCTTAATGGATTTACATAAAGTTCCTAGTATATACAAGAGGAAAACAAAAAGGGGGCACACTTGCCAACCTAAACCCTATTTCGTACCGCTGGTACCCGCGTCATCTCCAGCACCACCAGCGGGATCCTCCTATTCGGCATCAGCATACAGCATCCGCAGCCGGTCAACGTAATCCGCAGCCTCTAAGCAGTCGTCCAACTTCTCCACACAAGAGAGGGACGTATCATAAAAGGAGGCTACGGCCGCGTTCAGGCGACCTTCGGTATCCACGTCCCGAAAGCCGGATCGCTCTTCGATAACACCGCCTACAGACATGACGTTCATATGGGAAATGCAGCGGTTATAACCAACTTTAAAACCAGCGTCACGAGCACGCTGCTTGACCAAGTCCAAACCAGCTGCGGTCTCAGGCGCGTCCATGATAGCCTGAACAATTTGCAGTAAACAAAGGATAAGTCTCGGATACTAATCCAAGCAAATATAAAGGTAAGGGATACTTACACGCGCGATACCGTGACTCCGCATCCACTCACGGTCAGCCTCCAGTTGGTTAAACGAAGAGGTCAGAGCATCTCTGGCCTCAACGGCAACATTGGCCCGCTCTTCCGCTGCAGTCATGCGGGCTGTGAGGTCAGTAACCGCGACCTCCCGGGTCTGAACCTCAGCCTGTCAAAGAGCAGAAAACAGTTTACTCAGTAAACATTCTCAAAAAGCAGAGAAATATAAAACAAAGGTAACAAGTCATACCTGAAGGCTGGCAACAACTTTATCTAAACGAATGCGCTCAGCATTCGCCTCTTCAAGAGCCTTGGAAGAACGGCTCTCCCTCTCTTCGGCCTCCTCCAGGGCCTTCGCAGCACGCGCCCCGGCTTCCTTGGCCTCTTCAAAAGCCTTTATGGCCCCGGCCTCCGCCTGCTGCGCTTTAACCGCAATTGCCTCAGCTGCAGCTTTCTCTCTACCCAAGGCAACGTTCGCTGCCTTGGCGTTCGTCAACTCCTGCCGAGCACGGAACAAATTGTCATTTTGCTTAGCCCAAGATTCATTCCACTTCTTGCGCTCATTGGACAACTTTTCGTTCCAGCTCTTGCGTTCATCAGAAAGGAGTTTCGCAAGAGTACGAACCTGTTTCAGCTGAGCAGTGGCAGCCCACTCCGAGGTCTGCTTCTGCTTCTCAAACGCAGCTCTATCTTTCTCAAGCTGCTCCGCACCCGCACGAGCAGCCTTGATCAACTCTTCCGCTTCGGCCCGCATGCGAGCAGCTTCCTCCTCTCTGCGGCCTAACACCTTGTAGTCTTCCAAAATGGCGTTAGCCACTATGGAACTTCCCACTAGCAAGGTGGAGAGTTGATTGATGCGCAACTCACGGGGGGCGGCACGGGCACGTTCCACTTCAAAGGGGGTGCCCAAACCACCCAGAATCTCCTTACACGCAGAAGGGTCGTTGGAAATATCATCCCCCTGCATAACAGTCCAGGGGGGTCGGTGATAAATAGTACTTCGACCCTGGGTATAGGTGCGGTAGTAATACTCCAATTCAGACTCCCCAGGCTGAATCGGAGGCCCATCATACCCCACACCACCGGCAGACGAACCGGTACCCTTCTCACCAGCAGAAGACTTATGCGGCTCAGCATCATGCTGCCGCACCTCAGCATCCGATTTCTGCTTACCACCATCTGAAAACCTCAAGTCCAATCCATCACCCTCATTAGGAGAGATCAGATTGTCAGAGGAATCCACAGTGTCGAATATCTGGTCAGCAGTCTTTTCCACCGTCTTCTCCACGGTGGGATCGCGAACCGGCCCAACGTAAGGGGCCGCAGGCTCCTTGGGCACAACAGGCTCCTTTGGTACACCCGCACCCGCAGCAGCGGTATGCAGGGGAGACGTAGGGAAGTCAAAGAAAGAATAACCTGCATCTTGGGATTCTGCAACACAAAGAGCAACAATTGTTTATCCAACATATTGTACATGCAAAACAATGAAAAGGGATATACTTACCAACAACAACCGCAGGTTTCTTTTGCGCCGGAGCAGACCTTTTGGTCTGCAGTCTCCGTCGTTTGGTTCACCACCACCAGCAGCCTTCTGCTCTGGTCCTCTTTTCTCACCAACAACGGGGGGACCCGCAGCAGTTCCCCCCGCAGCCGCACCACTACCTATAACACCCAAACCCTCAAGGGTGTCAGATACAACCACGTAATCGGTATATCTGCGATAACAAGATCGATAGGTACCTGCGGCTTCAGACACTGAAGAAGGGGCAACTGAGCCTTCAGCCCTCCCCTTGCCACGACCCCGCACGGTTTTCTTCACCGGTTTCTTCTCCGCATGCTTTTTGGGGATGCGCTTCTCAAACTTCCCCAAATCCGCAAGGATACCTGCATTGAAACAATCAAGAAAACCAGTCAAAAAGATAAACTGGAAAAACAGATGCAACTTACGAACTACCTCTCGCGTCTCCCGGCACCGGAGCATCCAGCACTGCACGCGACGGCACGCGGAAGTTGCTAAGAATTTCTAGGTTGAAGCCTTTCTTCAGCTCAACCGCAATAAGCTCAACCCGGCCCTCAAAATCGGGCTCGAACATTCTCCACAAGCCAACCGCATCCACTGATACAACACATGCATGCAGGTTACTACAAGGATTAGGAAGCAAGGAAAACAACAAAGAGTAACAAACTTACCACCACTCTTTTCCCGCAAAACGGGCCTTGCCTTCCTATCCGGTCTAGTGAGCATCATCCGCAACACCCACAGCTGATTGTTATCCAACTTCTTGAGTTCAATAGGCCGCAGCCTAGAGAACCAATCCACAGTCTTTGCAGTGGCAACAGGAATATCTTCATCAGAAACTCCAACGTTGACGTTCCTGAAAGACATGCTGGCATAAACCGCACAGGCTTTAACATAGAAGAATTTCTTCTTCCAGCCTGTCACACCCTTGGGAGGCGTCATCAACTTCAAGCTCCCATGCCGTTGAGTAAACGAGAAAAAACCAGTGTTCACCGTCAACTGGTAGAATCGCCGGAAATTTTCAACAGTGATGGGCAAGCCATGGGCACGGAATGTATATTCAAAGTTCCTGATTCGGAACATTCCAAAGGGACTAAGTTGGGAGATATGAAGATGATAATACTCCAATACCTCTGCAACGAACACCGTCACCGGCAACCTAAGGTTGCCGTCGTTGAAAAAATCAGCCCATAAAGTTATATAACCGGCCGGAGCATCGGCACCGGTCTCCCCCTCTTGTGGGTAAGTAGCATCCCAATCGTCGGCCATCTGAACAGTGGTCATCAGGAGTTTAAAACTACCCTTTGACCACTTCAACACCACCACCGGGAACATCAGCGTCATCATCTTCGTCTTCATCAGCCGCTACTACCGGCTGTTCAGGGTTTTCACCCTCCACATTGTGTGGACTTGATGGTTCAGCCATCAGAAATGTCGAAGAAACGAAAGAAAGTGAGTAGAAACACTAAACTCAGAAAACCTCACCGGAAACTTCAAACAATTGATCGGAGAAGACGAATAACTTCTTTTCTCTCACCGGCAATTTTTTTGAAATTTTGAACAAGTGAGGGGAAACCACGAACGGTTTCCCCTTATATACCCATCGCAATTAATGCGGAGGGAGAAAACGAATCATCACGTTCAAAAAGAACGAATTGCGCGACACCACGTGTCAAGCGCCGTTTTCGCTGACGGTTATCACGCGCGCGTGGCCGCCCACGCGCCTGACATAAGAGACGTTTACACTCTTTGCTACAGTGCATTTAATGCCTCGGGCAGTGCAAACGTCCTTTCATTTCAGCACATGCCAGAAAGATCTCACCAACTTCCACCAACTCACACGTGAGATCAGCCACGTATGCAACAAAAGACGACTACCTTATCCAATTGCAAGCGGTATGCGGTTTCTCTGGTTCCCGCACCATAACCCATACCGCATATCGTTTTTTTTTACATACCCCTAAAAATAGGTAAAAATATATATCTCTATACTATAAGGGGGTATAATACCTATCCACACTATCCACGAGCACACGTGGAATATGCGGACATGACACACACGAGCCCGTTCAGGTGTGTCAGATGCTCAGAACCAGCGTTGTTCTTTGGACTGAACCGCATCTCAGGAACAGGTAAACCGCATTACCTTCATTCTCTTCAAGCTTCAAATCCCTCCTGTCCGGTTCACAACCACAGAGGGTGCATAAACAACTTCTTCAGCACGAAGAAGGAAGGGAATATACGCGACCGCACATCAGCAACCCTGACTCCTGAACCTTCAAGAGCTACATCCGAGCAACACACCCGCTTCGAGCGAATATGGGAATGCAAAACCGCAGACACTCATGAGTAGCTGCGGACATAACCATAGCTTCCACAGACTGGTTGCTACGGAAGAGCCAAGCTAACTCCACATCACCGAGCGAAGCTACTTCAAGGCAAACTCGGTATTGGAGCGTGAAGGAAAGTGGCTCCAGAAAGAACGCAGATAAGCGCTCTAAACAAGCCCTTGTCGAACAGCAAGCGTCCGAACAGCGGTAACAAGTCTGCTTATGACTTTGTTTGCCCGCCTATGGGCCGCATAGAATAAACAATGGTGGGCATACCCTTGCCTATGACCATGTTTATTTACCCATAGTACAAATCTACATTGTTCGACCAAACATGGCCAACAATGACGCAACGAGGTAACCGCAAAGGACGTGCGGTTACTAGAGAGCTATGACGATGAACACGAACACCCAACAAAAAAGGGATCGTCATCTCATGACTAGATGCTGAACATAGAGCTTGAGCAAAGCACTTACAGCATCAACTACTTTTGATCCCGATCTCAGAGATTGGTCCAAAGTTTCTTTTCTTCTTCATGCACCACTTCAACAATTGGTTTGAAGACAGGACCACCTCTCAGAGGTTGAAAGTTTGTGCATACCTTCAAACCACCATCTCAGAGGTTGGTTCGAAGTTTGTGCAGCATTACTAACAAGGTCTCCAAGAGACCTTCGACACAACAACAGGTGGCAACCCACCTGCTGACATAAAACGGCTGAGAATTTCGCATCAGACGAAATTCCTTCACCGGTACGGAAGAGGCGTCACATGACTCTACCAGATCACCAGCCTGATCTGGCCTAGAATTTTCTCCAGACTGCCAACTACCTTCCCATACTATAGTCCAGTGCTCCTCCCACATGCAACTTGCACGAGGCAGCAACACTAGACTGGGGGGGCTTGAAGGGGTATGGTCCCAAATCGACCATCACCCGCATCAAACAAACCCCCGCCAGTAATGAGCCGCACCCATGCGATCACATCCTTCGAATCCAATCGGTCAGAGGATGAGAAGCCTTACCTTAGGCGTAGAAGAAGATGAACATAATGATGCGGCTGGCACCGCATCATATGGGCATTTTCGTCACGACAAGGGATGCAGGCAGACAGTCTCCGCGGATGACGATGCGGCTAGCACCGCATCTCGCGTATTTCTTGATCACAAGCAGGAGACGCGGTAACCTCAGACGTTACCACATGCAGCGATGCGGCTTGCACCGCATCCTATGCACTCAACAAGGGGGACTGACACCACAGTGCAAGTGGCACCAATGGCAGTTACCTGTCAGAGCTACGTAAGCAATGGACTGACGTGGCGTAACCTCCACAACCGACAAGCCTGACACACCTGCAAAGGTGCAGCACGTCGTCAGTCCATCCATCATCCTCCTCCTTCACTCCTCGGCTATAAATACCAACCCCAAACCAGGTTTGAGGTATCTCTACACAACTCTCTCACTACTACTACTATCTTACTTTGCTTCCCAAGCAAACTACTGATTCTCACGCCGGAGAGTGGTAACAAGGAGCACCCCCCACCCCATCCTCCTTGTTACGAGTCACGGCTTGTTTCCTTGTGCAGGAGATCAACCACCGGTGATCCAGCCAGCGATCCTCGAGAGGAAGGGATTAACCCTTCTTGACGAGACCAGTGTGTTAACCCTGCCCGGTTAACCATTGTTTCATCACCTAACTTCTCGCAAAGCTTTTCTTACATCTCCAAGTTGAGTTCTTATAGGCTTAATACTATCTATACGACTTTCCCAACGAGTTGAAGACAATGATTTAAGAGTTAATCCTTTAACATTGTCTTTCAAAATTTGACACCTTTTAATAGAATGGGCAAATATAGTATAACCGTTGTATTGTTCCTAAAAATTCCTTAGACTTAGTAATTGTGTTAGCCATGTCACACAATGCTAGATTTAGACTATGACAACCACAAGCACTATAGAAAGCTCTAGGATTTTTTTTCTAAAAATCTAGTTTGAACTCCTTTGTTTTTCCTCTCATGTTTGCCCCATTATCGTAGCCTTGACCACGCATATCACCAATATCAAGATCAAGCGACTCTAATGCCTTACATGTTACTTCAAAAAGTCCTAAACCTGTGGTATCATCAACAACCAAAAAACCTAAAAAGGATTCCTCAATGGTCATAGAACTAGAGTTAAAATTCACATACCTCACAATTATGGACATTTGCTCTTGGTGACTTGTATCAGGCGTGCAATCGAGGATGATGGAGTAATACTTTGCTTGCTTAACTTTCTTGATGATTTCGGTTCTAACTTTATCCCCTAATAATTGTATCAACTTGTTTTGAATATTGTGGCTAAGAAAGTGTACATGGCACTCTTCATTCAAAACTCGGGGCACATGTTCTTTCATAATCGGGTCAAACTCTTCCAACATCTCAACCAAACCCAAAAAGTTTCCATTTCCTTTTTGATACAACTTCTCATTTGACCCACGAAACGCTAAGCCATATTTTGCAAGAAACTTCACAAGTGAAATAATCCTTAAGATGACTTGTTTCCAATAATCTTTTTCTTTTCTAAAGTGCTCATATGCCCCTTTGTCAATTGTTTCTTTGCATTTCAACCTTTGCCGCAATTCAAACCATTCATTCATATTCTTGAAATGTTCTAAACCAACTTCATGTTCTTTAAGTCTACCACTGGCATGTCTCCAATCGTTATAACCTTCATCATCCAACCCACCTTTCGGATGCCGCGTTCTAAAAACTTTACAACAAAAACAATAGAGTTTGTCAAGTTTTTTCGAATACACTAGCCATTCTCTATCGCACGTCTCCCTATTTGATAAAATTCTAGTGTACATGGTATTAGAAAAATGTCTTCCAAATTTATCCACGGGGCCCTTAACATCCATATCTCTTGTTGGACCTTTCGTAACCAACTCTTTAATCATATCATTACTAAGCCCACCCCAATTTCTTGGATCAAAAATCAATATCCGGAACCGGATTAACATCATCTTCATCTACGGTATCATTAACATTATCTTCACCTACGTTCATGTTGTCTTCACCTACGGTCACATTGTCTTCGCCCACATTAGCCTCTTGACCCACATTATCGTCACCCAAGCTAGAACTAGAATTTTGAGTTTCTTTTGAAAAAAACTTGTTTATTCGGTTTTGTTTTACGTCGTCCGCCTTTCTTTTCTCTTCCTCTAGCTTCCTCTTCTTACGTTTTTGATGGCCGGATGGGTATTTGTATTTAGGAACGGGAGGCATAATTTCTAAATATTAACAAAAAAAAACATTCATTCAATATTTCAATCACATTCACAAGACATCATTTAACAAAAAATATACATTCATTCATTATTAACAAATAACATTCATTCAATATTTCAATCAAAAAAACGAAATCAAAAAGAAAAAAACATATGAAATCAAAATCGAAATCAGCAACTGATATTAAGTTTATAAGTTATTAACATACCTCCGATTGAAATCAGAATACATATTAACTGTTAACATAACTCCGATTGAAAACATATGAAATCAAAAACGAAATCAGCGACTGATATTAAGTTACTAACATACCTCTGATATCAAAAAATATTGCAATTGAAATCACAGCCGATCAGCGATTCAGCAGCGTCTTGCGTCTTTTTGTTTCCCAGTTTCCCTCGTCCCCTCATATCAGATCACATATACTGGCCTTATTGTTTGTAATTGGTCATTGGGCCTATTTCAAAATTGAATTCACTGCAACCATATGGGCTTTAGTGCTTTACATGTGAAACTGATCTAGTAATTGGGCCTATTTCAACATATACAGGAATTTTAGTTTTTTTTTTTTGGGCCCCATGCTGGTTTGGGCCCTGTGCACAGGCCCATCCTGCACATGGGCTTAGCCGGCCCTGGGACATTCCCACATTTCTTTTGATTATTTAAATGGTACTTGTTGGGGGATTTTGGACACATTGTATGATGGTTAATATTGATTAGTTTATAAATAGGCACTATGGGTTAATCCTTTCATTTTCACCAACACAATCAAACTTGCACTCTCCTCTCTTCTCTTGCTCTTGTTCGGCCGCCCCCTCACCACCACACTACCACCATTCTTGTTCCAAGTTCAAGCATTTCAAGTGTACATCTAGGTGCACAAAGGTGAATAACGGAAGGTGGAACTCACGGATCATCAAGGACCACTCTCATCTTCTTTTAACCACCACATTTCTTCACTCGAACTTCCCTAGTCTCGAACTAGTGCTAAGAACTTAGATCCGTATATTTTTCATGTTATTAGAGTGGTTAATAGTTATTTGATGATGAAAATCCATGAACACTAAAGAACCATGAACAAAGTCTTGCATATAAACTAACTTGTAATGAAATATTGATGAAACATAATGAAGTGATGATAAACTGAAGTTGTCTTGATTATGTTACTGATTACTTGCGGATCTACTTGTAATATTGATGTTTAATGTTGTTGTGATCACTAAACATGTTAACGGAATCAATCGAACACAAGTTAAAAAGATAAAAGCTGAAACAGTAGGCTGTTTGGTTTTTACAGCCAACTTCAGTTGGCTGTAACCAGACCGTAACTTAACGAAAAACTGATTTTTTGAAGTCTAGAGTTATGTATTATGAAATACGGTTCTAATGGCATTGGAATCGTAATTTTTGGACTTCGTTTACCATTTTTAAAGTGTCATTTTGTAACAGCAGCTAGAGCTGCATTTTTACTGCTGAAAATATGCATTCTGTTTTCTGTCATAACTTGAGTTCTGTGTAGAGTCAGATCATGAAATTGGTACTGTATATGGACACTGACGTCGTAGTAATTTTCCCACTAGAATTTCGTCAATCCGACTTACAATGAATTTTTAATGAATTATTCCGTGGACTGCAGTCAGAAAAAGATAAATCTGAGTGCAGTCCGGAAAATGATTTTTAATAAAATATTGGTAATGAATCGGATCCCGAGATTTTTACACAATAATATTTGGATCGTTTAGCACCTTCTGTAAAAAGTTGGGAATTTTTTAAATAAGATGACTATTTTATTAAAATGCTTTAAAACAGCCCAGTTTTGGATATTTAAGATGAAATGATATAAGTAGTAATTTGCGTGTCTAAATGTCGAGTATGTTATCTGTGAATGATCTAACATGTTGTGTGTCGATAAAAGTGTTATGTGCAATATTGTGTGCTTGCTTATGAATGGGAATAGATGGGGAGTTTATATGGGCATAAACCGTTAAAGTGATGCATGTTATGTGTTAGATGCGTGTAGGAATTTTTGTGCTTATTTGAAGTCACTAATAAACTAAGTGGTAATCCTACTAGGACGTGATTGACCGACTTTCACTATTAGCTATATTTGAGAATCTAACCGAGCAAACCGAGGTGAGTTCACACACTTTCTAAGGCATGGGATTCCCGGTGGTTTGGGAATGGGTTAAAGAATTTAAAACTGAATCTACATATCCTCCTTGGGTAGGATATGTACGGCCATCCTCCATGGGTAGGATGCCAATATTAATCCTGCGTATTCTCCTTGGGTAGAACCACGTACGTTCGTCCTCCTTGGGTAGGACAACAACCTTAAAACCTACTAGACAAAACTCTATCATAAGTCCCTCAATTTATATCGACTTAATCGCCGAGGCCAATGGCGAGCGGGTCATTAGTTAATAGCGCTATTAGGTTTAACAAACCTCACACCGTGCCAGTCGGACGGGCGTGTACTAATGGACTATGGCAAACCGTCAGTGATGATAGACACTGATGTAGGGCACAACTTATTTGCGTTAGCGGTCGATATGGTATAGTCTAGTGGTTCACATGGGGAAGCCCCCACTGATCATGGATATGTTTTGGGTAATAAAGAATGAATTGGTTAATCATGCTTTCAACTACGGGGTAACCCCCACGGCAATTACGCCAACGAAAGACAAACCATGTTTTCAGAAACAACTTAAAACTAAACAACCAAACGTGAACTCACTCAACTTTGTTGTTGACTTGTTGTTACATGCCTTACAGGTCGCTAAATGCTTGGAGCTAGCGCGAGGGAGGAGTCGTTATGGGATACGGACTGTTATGTTCCGTGTTTAATATTTAAATCCTTATGAACTTATTAAACTTACGCTTTGGACTTAAAACTTATGAACTATGGACTTATGTTATGGATTTACGTTTATGCTTCCGCTGTTTGAACTAAACTTAGTTAACTAACTTTGGTCACTAATTGTATTGTGGTTGATTCTATTTGCTTAATTACGTTGTTCAATATGATTGGTGGCTCGATCCTGGTCACGTCACGCCTCCAAGCGGTGGTACTCCGCATGGTGGATTTTGGGGGTGTGACATATATAAAGGGGTTCATCCCCCACCCCCTAGGTCCATCCTCTCCAAGCCTCTCCTACGTGGCGGTGACGTGACGGCCCATCCTCATGGGGATGAGCCAACCATACCCACTGGTCTTATTGAGTACTAGCCACCTTAGTCGGCATAGCTTACTTGGTGCAATTTGATTGGTTTAGATACTTTTGAAATGTAGATGCTATTACACTCACAATTGGTTCCCGTGTTACGATTATTAACATAAATGTAGATGCTATTGATTTGGTAAATTATACATAAATGTAGATGCTATTATACTCACAATTGGTTCCCGTGTTACGATTATTGACATATTTTAACACCCTCTACTCTTTAACACGAAGTTGCTTCTCATTAACAAATAAATACAAAAAAATCAGGTCGTTTTATATAATATATTTTACTTTATATAATATTTAATATATTATAATTCATTTTATAATTAAACGAAACGATGCATTAAATATGGAAAAAGTTAAATTACAATATAAAAGTTTTTTTATTCTATATTATTTCTATTGTATGTGGGACTTGAAGTCTTGAATTTACGACCTTCAAATCTAAGTGTACCTAAAGGCTTTTCTGTTTGTCAATGGGTCACCAACCTCATTGGTAAGTAATAAACATAAAAGCAATCTATAAATCTCTAATATTTCTTTGTATACCACATTTGTTGTCTTATTTGTAACATTTTTCATCTTTGTCTAATATTAGTAGCTTGATTTTGTGTCTTCTTTTTATTTTTTGATAAGGTCACGTACAACTGTTATGAGCAAAAACCGATTCTTTTAAATACAATCCAACATTTTATACTGATTGTGTTTGATTTTCATTAATACTCATTTGCTAAACATCAAATGTTATTTATTTATAAGATATGTAAATATTTTAAATATGAAAATGATGTTTAGTTGTTATTCAAGATTCCATTAAAAAATAATAATAACAATATACAAAAGATAATAATTATTATATTAATTTAATTAAACAAAGAAGACAATTTAAACTATATTGATTTCGTGAAATATATATGATAATTTTACAAGTTTGCTTATATTAGTTACAAGATTATATTTTAAAAGGTCATTGTATTTATTAAGATTTGTGATTTACAATCACATTCAAAAGGAAATATATATGCAAAAAAAAAAAGGAAAGCCTAACTACTTTAAAATTTGTGAGAAAAGAAGATCAACAAAATTCTTGTGTTTTTCCTCCTAATACAAAACAATAAGGAGTATAATAATGACACGTGACAATTAATGGCTTAAGAAAAAATCATGTCGCCTATAATGGTTTTGATTTATTATAATGTATAGATAGAAAGTGATAATGTATATCGTTAATGTTTAGGCTCATGAATATTATTTCTTGGTGGGTGTATTATTGAGCATATTAGTTACTTTTTCACTAAAAGCTCGAAATTTGTCATAACTCCTATAATTGTTAATAAACTCACATTTCCAACGAAAGAAAAGAAACGTTTTTGTCGATATAGAAAAAAAACATAAATAATCTATAACAAACACCAATTAAGAAAAAGTATATCGTACAACATGTCTTAACGTACATTGCGTACACGATGGCAAGTCGTACGTTATAACAAGAAATCGCATGTTGATAAATTCAGAAGTTCGCATGGTCAACAAGTATATAAATCGTATGGTGATAAATAACCAAAATCGCATGTTGATAATTACTAGGGGTGTAAACAAGCCCAGAGGCTCGAGAGCTACTCGTGATCGACTCGGTTAAAAGCTCGAACGAGCCGAGCCTTAACAAGCCCGAGCCCGAGCTCGAGCCTGAAATAGAGCTCGTTTTGTTATTGAGCCCGAGCTCGAGCCTGAAATACAAAGCTTGTTTAGGCTCGCGAGCCTAAACGAGCCCGTACAAAATTTAAATTTTTTATATATAATATATTAATAGTGATGATAACATCGATGTCCCGAGCTAGAGCCAAGCTTTGGCTTGTTTAAGCGATGTAAAAGTGAGCTCAAGCCGAGCTTTTTAGCTCGTTTAAGGTTGTTCTCAAAATAGTTCGAGCCGAGCTCGAGCTTTGGGTTTTACTCGCGAGCCGAGCTCGAGCTCGAGCTTCATAAAAACCTAACGAGCCGAGCTCGAGCCTGGTCGAGCTCGGGCTCGGTCCGGCTCGTTTACACCCCTAATAATTACCCAAAATTGCATGTTGATATTGTCTCGCGTACGCAATGTATATTAAGACATTTTATACGTTAACCGGTCTCCACCAATTAATATGTGCCATCACATTGTCTTCCCTTTCCAAACACCAATTAATATGTGTCATCACATTGTCTTCCCTTCCAAAAATACTTCACTTTATCAACAATACACTCTTAAAAAATATAGAAACCCGTTAAATAAATCTTCAATCATTGTGTTATTTCTTCCCATTTCTCTCTAAAACACATAAAATGATGGATTATCACCATATATTTTCATCTTAGAATATAATTTCAAGCTTTTTTTATGCAAGTCCTTTATCATTTATTTCACTAAAGAACTTGCCAAGTTACATTAAAACAGAAGGTAGACGGGCAACAAGCTGATCCAGCACCCGTGCGTAATTATCATAAACGTCTTAAACTCATAAAATATTTTACAAACTTATCCTACTATCTAGATGGGTAAAAAATCTGAATCTAAAATCAGTCCTAAATCTTACTGGATACTGGGTTTAGATTTTTCCCTCATCTTATATTCATTTGGTGGAAACCGTTAAGTATTTAAATAAAAAGAGGAAAAATATGGTGTTTTGTGACCTTTAAATGTGAATCAAGTGCAAGGTTAGAGCTCCAAATGAAAATCATAACAAAGTTCAATGATATTTGCAACAATAAAATGAAAATCAAGGGTGGAAGTGATGATGAAATACACAGGGAGTGGTAAACTCTTCATCTAGCCAATCAACACATGTTATGTCAACTCCACTCTCCACTCCTCATTTTGCATAACACTAGGAGTGCTCAAACACATGGGGAGTCCATTTCTTTTCTTTTTTTTTTCTATAGATTATGCATTAATAAATAAAACATATTTAAACAAAATAAAATTACATTTAATTAAAAAAGACATTAAATTAAATTAAAATAAATAAAATTACATTAATATAAAAATAAGACAACACATTAAAATAAAATTATTAAAATATAAAAAGACATTTTAAAACTAAAACTAATTTAACAGTGTAAAACTCTTCTTCATTCTTCCATCCACTCCCTCTTGAAACCACGAGTTATTCGCTTGTACATCACTCACAATTTTTAAAAACAACCTTTTCGACATACGAAACCTATGACGAAAAACTTCTTCGTTGAATTTAGCTCCTCGACAAAATAATCTGCCATGAGGGTTTCATGGCCTTTCTCTCGATCACGACGAACAACTTTCTTTTTTCTAGATGTGCCCGTGTCTTCTAGTGCGACGACTTGCTCGATGAGATTTTGAAAAAAACAAATTAAGCTACTATCGCTTAAGGAAGAATCATCGTCTTCACTAATATCTGATAGTAAGTGACGCTAATTCATTAAACATTTTCACAGACTAGTACGAGTAAAAAAAATCCTTATACACCAAGAATATCAATGAAAATAAAGTCACACTGCTTTGTCTATTATTAACATCAATCCAAAACTGAATAAAGAACATAATATCAATAAATCAAGAATTACAACATGTAACACTTAAAAATTGAATCTTTTCGACTAATAACGGTTTTATATAGTGAATGATAAGCTAAGTTATTGAAGTTTCATGGTTTTTAGGGTCGACCCGAGCAGAGAAACTTTGTCTGGAGAAATCTGCTTGTAATCTTTCTCCAATGGTGCAGCTGCCAATCTTGAGATCTCCTTGTCCTCATTGTTCTTCCCTTTAGTCAGTTGCGCAATTGCAGAAGTGCACTATATCCACAAACACAAAAGGTCAAAAATACCCCTTTGTTAAGAAGCAAATAAAGGCGGTGTTCAGCCCAAAGGGTCAATAGCCGATTCCAGTTGCATATGGTTGATAACTAGAGGTGTAAACGAGTTGAGTCGCTCGTGAGCTACTCAAGATCAACTCACTAAAAGCTCGAATCGATCCAAGCATAAACGAGATCAAGCTTTATCTGGAGAGTGTTATTTATATAAATATATATATTTTTTATAATACATAATTACTTAGAGTATGGTTCCTACGAAAAGTGTGTTTTTCCTAGAAAGTCTACGAAGCGATCTTGTCCATCCGATTGGTGTGTTTAAGGGTTAAGATTAAATCAATGGCAATCTTGTAATAATTAACTATATTTAATAGATTGTTTTAAATGAGTAGGGGCAATTTCGTCCTTATGTGTATTTTAAACCAATCAAAAATAACCGTCAGAGATATCACATCTCCTTAATACACGCCTATTTCCCTCTCTCTCTCTTTCTCTCTCTAAACCCAAATTCGGAAACCCCCAAAATCATACCAAAAATACCTAAAATCATGGATAAAGATAAGAGATTTTCCTTGTTCCATATACGTAAGATCAAGCTTTCATTGTACTGTGTGTTTTACAAAGCGATTACGGGTGATTCTTGTTTGTAATTGACGGTATTTTGCTGGTTGCAGGGAAGAGATTCAAAAAGCAGGAAACTTTGGAAAGGATAGATAGCAGCGGAACAGTTACCGGAAGCCGATCGAAAGCTGGGGCGAAATCTGCTGATGTAAAACACATTTGTATGAATCTGCTTGCTGTTAAAACACAGTTGTATGAATCTGAATTGCTGTTAAAACATAGTTGTATGAATCTGAATGATAAAACACATTTGTATGAATCTGCTTGCTGTTAAAACACAGCTGTATGAATCTGAATGATAAAACACATTTGTATGAATCTGCTCGCTGTTAAAACACAGTTGTATGAATCTCAATGCTAAAACACAACTGTATGAATCTGCTTGCTGTTAAAACACAACTGTATGAATCTGAATGCTAAAACACAACTGTATGCAGCTGCTTGCTGTTAAAACACAACTGTTTGAATCTGAATGCTAAAACACAACTATATGAATCTGCTTGCTGTTAAAACACAGCTGTATGAATCTGAATGCTAAAACACAACTGTATGAATCTGCTTGCTGTTAAAACACAACTGTATGAATCTGAATAATAAAACACAGCTGTATGAATCTGCTTGCTGTTAAAACACATCACCAAGAACAAACTGTTAAAACACAGTACCAAGAACATGCTGATAGATTCCAGCAAGAAAACGAAGGAATGATTGATATTACGTGAGATCAGAAATCGAAAACAAAAAATTCCGAAATTTATGCATAGTTAGTTATTGAAGATAATTTCCTAAAATAAAAATAGATTGTGAAAGTACATAAATGCCCTTTTAGATAAAATCCTTCAATGCCACATGTCGCATTCTTATTGCTTCCTAGACTTTCTAGGAAAAACACACTTTCCACCCAACTCCTACTCTAATTACTTAATAAATATTATTATACATATAATTGTAATAAAATAATTAAATAATATATATTTTGTTATATGCAAAATTATAACTACAGATGTACACACACACACACACATGTAGACAATTGTGTGTATATAAATAATAAAATCAAATATTTGGTAAATAATAAACAAGTCGAACTCGAGCTTTGAAAAATATTAACGAGCCAAGCTCGAACTTAAGACAAGTTTTAAACGACCCAAGCTTGAGCTTTAGACATAAGAAAAAAACGAGCCAAGCTCAAGCTTAAGACAAAAGTTTTAAACGAACCAAGCTCGGGCTTTAGACATAAGAACAAAAACGAGCCAAGCTCAAGTTTAGGCAGTGTTTGGGATCAGCTCGACTCATTTACACCCCTATTGATAATAGACATAAGAAAAACATATTATCGAAATGAACAAATGAGAAAAGTAAGCTTTTACTAAATGACATTCGCCTTAATATTTAACTCATAAAAATAAACAAAAAAGTGTTTGTGGTATAAAAACTTTGAAAACGCAATTTTAGCCGTTATCCAACCCTAAAAGTTTAACCACTGCCAGTAAAGAACTATGTAATTAAGCCCTGCACAAGCATACAAATATAAAGAGTGGTAACTCACCAAGCAAATTCCGTACAGTGCTCTCGTGTTTCTTCCACCTGTCAACTCTATAGTTGATGCGTAATACTTCTTAGCCGTCTGAAGATTTTCAAGTCCACCGATTGTGTAAAGCACCTATTTTCCCACACCACAATCAACATACATTATTACATTAAAGAGGTGCTTAAATTTGCATTTTGAGGTTTTAATAGTCAGCTTTTTTTATACAAATTAGATAGAGGTTCAGTACTTTAGTACATATTACAATAATACTCACATCAGCATAAGCCAGGTGATGCAGTGGAATCATTGGTTGAGATAAGAGTAGCTCCTCATAGCAGAAAGCTGCTTGTTTATACCTAAACAAGGAAATAAAATTAGAATTAGAAAACACAAACCGAATGGTAATGATTTGCAACCAAAGTAATAAAAAATGGTTTGACTTTATATCCACACAAGTAAGAAAAGTTAACAAACGCTCACATTTGCAATGAAACGTATATTTCAGCAAGTTCTCTCCAGGCATCATGATCTGCCATAAATCTGGGAAAGGGTAAACATCACAACTTAAATACAAGTCAGAGTAAATAAGTTACTTGGGTGGCATATGCAAACATTAACCCATAACCAAAAAAACATATTTGTGATAAAAATAGAGAGTTCTTAAAATGAAAATAGAGCTCATAGAAGCATCTCAAATTAGGTTTAAAAAAGGGTAAATAAGAAATAAACTGGTTACTTTACTTGACCCCAAAAAAAAATCAATAATTAAACGAAGTGCTGATTCAGACACTAAAAACTGATTGTTACAACTTCAAGTCGCAATAATCAGATGAACATTCCAAAAAATTTAAAATACCCTAAAATGTGATAAGTTACTTACATTTCAAGATATTTACAGAGCCAATCAATGGCTCCTAAGATATCTCCCCGTGCCTTTGCCATGGCTACCCTCCTCATACTAATAACCTATAGATATTATCGAAAACAATCAGAAACAATATCCAATCAAAGTATTAGATTGTTTGGGTACCTTCTTCAGTTTAACAACTACAATTTGGGTAAACTGACTGATTTACTTTCTTTTTTTCTTCATTTAAATACAAAAAAGTGGCTCGGACATGGTCCTTATCGATGTATGTAATGAGAATAAAGAATCTCACTTGATCAAGTGCATTATCCTCTAGGAGGCTTGAATACGCCTTTTCAGCCTCAGCCCAAGAGCCCTTTGCTTCAAGCAACATTGCTTCTAACCTACCTGCAAAACACACCTATTACTAAGATCTTACCGAGACTTAACTAAACCAAGATGTCATGAAAATTAGAGAAATTTAACCGAAGAAGTTATCAGAGTACTAGAGATGGCAACTTCAACACATTAGTAAAAACTACGGTATATACACAGAACAGGTCTTTGATAAATACTTCAACTTGATATATATGTATATGTGTGCATTTTTTTGCATGAACTATTGCACTCACCAACTCGCTTGCTGTCCGGAAACTTCTTCTGTAAGACCTTAATGCAATCCTGCAAAAGTTTCATACTGATAAATCATAAAAGTAAAAATAGTTCAACAGAAAAATGTTAACACTGGATGAGGAGAATGCTACCTTTGCAACTTCAAGGCATTGGCAGTCGAGCGCAGCAATAGCTACATGCTCATAGTGAGACCATTCTACAAAATGTAAACCCATCATCACTTCATTTATCAACAAAACAAATATCACAAAATCATGCACAAATGATATAATAAAGCATAAAAATGGTCATGCTTTGTTTATTTAGTTTATAGCTAGTATGGTTACTTTCTTACTTAATCAATTATAATTAAGATTATTATTATTATTACTATTATAATTGGTACTATTTTCATCATTATTTATTGTTTCAACTTTCCTAATGCATATTTTCTTGTCTACTTGGATAGCATTTTAGATAGCCTTACACAATTAAAAGTAGCCCATCTGATCACAAAGTCAAAGTCAAATTCAAAGTCAAAATTATAACCAAAATTCCATTAAAAAAACACATAACACAAAAAACCAATCAATGATCTCTAAAACCCACAAACATAACAATCAAAGTAACACAAAAACTAGCAACAATTGATCAAATAACAACATAAGAAAAAGAACTTTACCATCTGGGCCCAAAGCAGAGCGTTTCTTGGGGTCATTCAAAAGGGCTAAACCATGCTTCAAGACCTTATCAGAACGACGTAGTTTGAGCTTCCGAACAAGAGAGAGATACTCCCACGCACCACTACCACCGTTTTCAACTTGATTCTCGAGTTGTTGCAGCTGTGATTCTTCTGTTTTACACACCATCTTGATCAATGGCTTCAGATTCACGATGTTTTGGAGTAAATTAGGAACACGGGCAAACGGGTTTGGGTAATTATAATAGCCGTCTGCATCAAGATCCCACCCGATTGAAAAGATTCTAAGGTGTAAACGAGCCGGCTTCTTGTACTCGAGTTTGGCTTGTTTAACTTAATACGGCTCGTGTTTTGCTCGTTTAGAGCTCTATTTTTAAATCTTAATAATGTCACGGGCCAAATATAAAACTGACCACATAACACTAAACTTAGGGGCTGTTTATTTACCTCTTAATGAGACTCTTAATGGTTCAGACATCTTACTGGTTCAGCACTTAATAGTTCAGACTGTTTGTTTCGCGAGCAAATGTCTGAATGGTTCAGACATTTGCCTCTGAATGGTTAAGAATTATACAGAGTCTGAATGGTTAAGACCTCTAATCTGAATTGGTCAGACATTTACCTCTGAACGGTTAAGCATTATAATGGCTCTTAATGGTTCAGACCTCTTACTGATTTAGCACTTAATGATTTAGACATGTTACTGGTTCAGCACTTAACCATTCAGAAGTTGCCAAACAACCTTTTAGTTCGTGAGTAGATTTCAAGCTTAGGCTTAATTCATAAGTAGATTTTCAAGCACAGGTTGACTTGTTTATTAATTATCTACTTTTATAACTATTTTAATATTTGTAAATGGGTTATAGACTCATGTATTACATAAGCTTAAGGATAGAAAATGAAAGGGTTTAGATAATCATAGAGTTGATCGGGTTCTTTAGAAAAAAAAAAGATGTTTTTAGAATAAATATGTTATTGTTGAGGTTGCTTGCGTTTGAATGATAGAACGATTATAAATTTCGAATCACTTTTTATATTTCATATTATTTCTTGTATCGCACATGATAAATATAAATTTTGATATGAATACATATAACTCTAATATTGAACTATACATACAAAATTAGAGAAGATATAACATTATTCATTTTAAATGATGCGTTTACAAACAAAGAATTCTATTTTTGAATATAAAAGAATTAATATATTATAATTCAAAATTAATATTTTCTTATTTTTAAAAAATGTTATCAAAGTAAGAGATAGCATATAATTAGGGGTAGCCCGGGCTACCCCTCAACTTTGTTGGCGAAGTGCAAATTAGTGCAAAAAACTTCTTTTTCTTCTCCATTTTATGTATCGTATGCCCCTTAACAAATATTAGGATACCCCTAAATCCAAAAAAAAATAGAATACCCCTGAATTTTTCTTTTAGATCTGGCACTACTAAGAGCATATATATTTTACATATATATATATATATATATGTGTGTGTGTGTGTACCGTTTGTGAAAACGTTAATTATAAACATGATAACGTTACGTCAAATAGTGACGGGTGTATGAATTTTTGGTTATCTCATCTTCTTTCATTAAGTTTGTTTTTATTTATTAAAGTAGAGATATTTTATTAAAGTATAGGTAAGTAGATAACCAATATTAATTATTAAGAATTATGAGTATCGAAGAGATATAATTATGAATATAAGATTATTTTATAATATATATATATAAAATCCAATTCATTTAATATGGCAGTTTACTCTTATATTATTATTATTATTGATAGTGAAGAAGATATTGTCGTATGAATATAAGATTATTTTAATATATATATATATATATATATATATAGGTAAAGTGTAGAATACAAATCCCCTAATCCTACATTACATACGCGACAGTAGTGGCCGTACACGTGTCCTGGTTCGTTTTTCTTTGATAAGGTTAAATCAGACAATGAATTCAATCATCTGAGGGCAAATTCGTCTCTTCATTCAATCAGCGAGAAGTTCGTTACACTAATATCCCGGTAATTATCATTCGAATCAGTTTCAAATTTTTCATAATTCTCAATTGCAGTTTTCGTTCTTCTGCGTTAGGGTTTCATTCAATTGTTTTTTTCGATGGATCCACAGAGCAGCACTGGACGAACAGATGTTGATTTTGAAGAAACTCGACCGATCGGTGATCATGCTCAATTATCTGCATATCAGAGAGTTTCGATTGAGGATGTTTTAAATCCGCAACCTGCAAATCCAAATCCAAATCCAAATGCAAGTACAAGTGTTGTAAACGAAGAGACGAATGGTAATTATGTTAATGCTGATCTTTAAATTGTTCGTATACTTGTTTTTGTTTAATCGTAGCAATGATTTTGCATTGTTGTAGCTGTTTTTGAAGTTTGATTGTTGAGTATATTTTGATTTGAAAGCAACATGTATAAGTTCGCATGTTATGAGTTTTTCAATTCACATGTGATGTTTATTCTGTTACAGATTTTCGCATGTTTTGATATAATAAATCGCATGTGTAAAACATATTCATCAGAATCATCATTTCGCATGTTATGGCTCATACAATTCGCACGTGTTGTTTGTCGCACGATGAAATTGTGCATTTATTAATATATCTTAATATATTGTGTTCTATGTCTTAATATGGAAGGTAGTTACTTGGGTATTTCATATTAAAATAGTAATTTATTATGTAGGTAGGGTGGTAAGTTCAGTAGTATTTATTGTAAAATTGATCATTACATGTCAAATTACAGTCACGTCGATAATAAATTAAGTTTTTTATATAAAATAGTTAATTTTTATTTATTTTAGTTATTAATTCGTAATTTTTATTTCATTTTTTAGGACAAAGTAATTTGAAAGTATTAGCAGCATTTTATTCAAATTCGCATTTGATTCGAAAACGAATTCGCAAACTTTAAGAAATCTCAAAGATAATTAACTTTTTTTGAAATCGCATGTGTAAAAGCATGAATTCGCAAACTATAAGAAATTTGAAAGATTATTAACTTTTTATGAAATCGCATGTGTAAAATCATGAATTCGCACATCATAAGACATCTTAAACATATTACCTTTTTTTTGTAAACGCATGTAATGTTACATGATTTCGCAAACTTTACAAAAAACACAACCTTTCTTTTTGTCTGAAATATTTTTCGCACGTTTGAAATGTATTTCGCATTTTTTATATGATTTTCATCCTGCATCATCTTCTTTGATAGATGGTCTATCGATTTGTTTCTGTTCTGAACTTCCAAATTCAGCAGAATTTCAATTCGCAGAAGGAGTTGGTGAATAAGAATCGATCAATTTTTTATTACTTGTTGGATTTTCGAATACGATTTTGAACAAGAATCTTACGGTATGATTTTGAGGTTTTGTTTGCTGATTATCAGGGGTTTTTGATTTCGTAATGGACGATTTTAACCTTGGCGGTTTCATATATATATTTTAATTTTATTAATTTAATAGTTAAGCACGGGGTTTAATTGAGATGATCTGACGGTTGTGGTTATAGCGTACGTAATGTACGATTAGGCATATTGTATGATTTCCGGCCTCTCTCTCTCTCTCTCTATATATATATATATATATATATATAATCCAATCCATTTAATATTTATATTTATTATTATTCTTGAGAGTGAAGAAGATATTGTCGTATGACATTCATTGGAATACTTTATTAGAATTAGATGATAATAATAATAATTTTATATGTAACATATATAGTATATTAAATATTTTTATCATAATTTTATGTATAATAAAAAATTATATAAGTAAAAGGCTCATTTAATCTCTTGAGCTAACTTGAGCACCATATATAATGTTCGGGATCGAGCTCAACAATTTTTTTAGTAAATTGATATTGAGTAGCTAACATGCGGTCTGACGCATTTATACTTATATTCTTAGTCCTAGATTATATATTTTCGGTGTTGCTATAGATGCACGGTGCTCAGGCACTAGGTAACGTTATTATATGGGTCGTATGACAGTGTGAAATGCTTATACAGGTCGTGTGACTTTTTTGGTAGTCACTTCTTTGTCAATTGTCACATGACATCATACGAGTCGTATAACTGAGCGACATCAGTCCTAAGACACACATAAAAATATTATTGCACTTATGATGTACAATCTAGCGTGATATACGACTCGTATGGCCATTTGCACCATCTCATGTGACTCGTATATCCATTACGCCACATATGACAGATCAACGCTGTCTTGATATCATGTCACTTATGTTTGTTTAAACCGACCAAATGTATGTGATTATTCAAGTATATGATTAGTTATTTAACATTTGGTGGGTATGAAATAGGTAATGAGGTATTGTGAATTACCCGAACTCGTTTACCTACAGTAAAACCGAATATAATATTATATTATATAAATCTTAAAAATATAATAAACATTATGTCATATTTTTTATAAATTTAAAATTGTTAAAATTATAGAATTATTAGAAATGTAGTTGAGTAGTTAACATTTAAAAACGTTTCTTCACGTGAGTTTAAGATTGAGTTTCAAGTAATAGGAACCGCAAGGTCCCCAATAAGTAACTTTAACCACATAAGATCATAAACAAGTATACACTAACCCGAGTGTAAACCCGTGAACTCAATGCATAATAAGAGTAACGGGGATGGGTAATAAGCGTCACACCCTGACTTTTGCGGAAGCGTGATTATGTGTGACTTGCTTAATATCATTGCATTTAACCATAACAAACAACTATATGATAAAACACAAGATGTTCATCCATTAATTAAGTTTCAAAACATCACAAACAACATTGTCTTAGAATCCAACCACGGACTTCAAATCCAAATTACAAACCATTCAAATTGTTTTAGAGTTCCAAAAGGACTCGACAAAAGATACTAATAAAAACTAGGCTTTGAACTATGTATCTTATCCGGGATAAGATACACAATCCAAACCCTTAGACACCGGATGGCATCTTTTATTTCCAACATCACTGGAAACTTCCAAACGCCCGCCAGATCCACATTTAATTTCCTGAAATACATGTAATTTGAAAACATCAACAAAAGTTGAGCGAGTTCATGTGTTTTGTATGTGTGCACGAATAAACCTTTGAAATCATTGTAAGTATGTATGTTTGTAAACCCGGTATGAAAACAAACAAGGAAAACATATCGATTAATGGTTTGCAAGGCCATTAATATGTGTGACGTGATGCAGGAAGGCTCAGACCTAGCAGATTTTGCACCGGGCTTCCAGCTGTAAGACATAGTCACCTCATGGGCCAAACCCTGGTCCACATGGGCGGGGCTCGCTACACCCAAATAGATCTATTACCCATGTCCCTTGGTCCTACTACGAGGATTAATGGTCTTAAGCATTATACCCACCACTCACATGATCAAGCAGTACATTCCTTAGCTAACCATACCATGTATAAACGTTTGTAATCAGTTTGTAACATGTACTTCACCCCCGAATTATAAAACAAAAACAGTTAAAGAAAAGGGGGACATGAACTCACGGTTTTGCGTTCTTCAATCCGACTGTAACTCAAAGTTTCCTGTGGTGTACACGACTACCTACAACGTACTACGATCCATTAGACGAGCGGGTCGTGCCTTGACTTAGTATTACTTAGTGTCTTTGAGTTACGTTTCATCGTGTCTTCAATATTATTCCAAGTTATATAATTATTGAGTTAATTACATAGTTAGTCCCGGTGGTTTACCCAAAGTAACATACTTAGGTACTAATAGTTTAAAATCACATTCTAGGGTATTAACTTTTCATTTTGTAACGTTTGGAGGTATTAACGTTATTTATAGGTTTAAAATCACATTATGTTAGTACCTAAGTATGTTATTTTGTGCAAACCACATGGATTAACTATGTTAATACCCTAGAAGTTAATACCTCCAAACGTTACAAAATGAAAAGTTAATACCCTAGAAGGTGATTTTAAACTATTAGTACCTAAGTATGTTATTTTGTGCAAACCACAGGGACTAACTATGTAATTAACTCTATAATTATTTGTTAAAATAATACATATTTTAACTTAAATTATATTTATTAAATTTTGGACTAATAGTTAAAATAATATATTTTAACTTGTTACCCTTTATGTATTTATACATGTATATCCTTCCCAAGGATGGATGTATTTGTATTCGTATTCTTATACTTGTATATTTTTGCCAAGTATCGGTGGCGTATTCCGGTGTGTATTTATACGTATGAGAATACGTATTTTATTGTGTTTATTAAGTATCCTTATACTTAATTTTTCTATTAACTTTTCCGGAATAATATCTTTAATAAAAATACATCAATATATATTTCCAAAATATATATTTTGAGAAATATTACTTAGAAAAATTATTAATAATTTTTCCCTTGGCAAATATATTTATAAATCTCATACAAGTCTCAAAAATAATACATTTCCAAGTCTAACTTAGAAAATATACATAAATCCATTTTTCTTCCAAAAATAATACATCTTCTAATAATTCCAAGAAAATATATATATTTTTTATTCACCCAAAAATAACATATTTTCTCCTTGTCAAAAATATGATATATTTTGTAATAATTGTAAAAATCATATTTTTGTTCTTTTGGTGTCCAAAATTCTTGTTACCAAAATATACTTATGAATAAACTTTCCGGAATATTTTGGTGAGTCATATTCCTCTGTTCGGTTTCTCCAATATATGGTATAATTCATATGTACATTCTCTTGGAATTTTGGTAATATTTTGGATTGTAATTTTTGGTATTTTGATGAGTTATATTATTTCAAGTCCTAAAATAATATAACTAATACACATAATATACAAATAATCACACACATGGTGACATCTAAATATATATTTTCCTAAATACATATTTAGTCACTTTTATTATCAAAAACCAACCTCCAATATTTATAATTTTTGTAACAAAATTTATGGCAAACTTTATGTGAAATTCATGGTTAAAAATATATTTGTAAATATTTGTTTAAAATATTTTTCTAAGTGTTTAATTTTTAGAAAAATTTTGTCATAGTTTCCCCTAAAAATGGAGGTTTTCATGCCTTCAAGGGATAACATTTTCTTTTGTAAATCAACACAATCAACAACAAACAAATCTACACTTACCATTTGCCAAAATCAAGCATAAACTACTACCTCATGAACTTGAAAAATTATAAAAATGTGTAGTAACTTACTAGTGTATTTAGTAAGTCTAGTTACCCTTTAAAGTGTGGTTGTTTATTTAAAAACTTCATTTTTAAAGAAATTAGATCTTCACAACTTGTATATCATTTTTCTAAAAATATTTCTTCTTGGATTCTTCTTGTTAAATACATGATCCTACACTTGATTAACCACTAAAAATGTGGTTTATTTCTTTAAGAACCAAGATTAAGTAAACTTTGTATTTTTAACTTGATTTCTTGAAAATCATTCTTGAAAACATTCTTGAAATCATAGATCTACAAGACTTTACATACACTTTGATCATCACTTAACAAGAAAACAATGTATTCTTTCAAGTTCATGATTCTCATGAGGATGATCTATGGATCTTTAACATTTTCATCCTCTCATCTTGCTAGATTATGTTTTTAATCATTATCTAGCAAGATCATATGATGATCAACATCAAAAACATGAGCAAACAAGAATCAACAAGTATAACAACACATAGACATCATGATTTTGTATGATTTTAAGCTTATGTTCAAGTTTCAAGTTCAAGATTCTTAGTGTTCATCATGATCATCAACTTGTATCTTCTTTTAACCACTAAAATAAGATGTAAAATGAAGAGTATGATGTTCTTACTACTAGCTCAAGGCTAGGGAGGATCACTAGCTGAAATGGAGTGGATAAAAGCACAGGAGAAAGGTCTTTCAACTTCCGAAAGCTCCAAGCTTCCTTGTAGTGTGTGAAAGAATGAATGTTATGGACCTTAAGGTTTCTTATATAATCACTAACACATAATTTTCCAATGGTTTTTGTGTTTTTAAAGAACCAACATGATCTATTATAAAATTCCATAAAATCTTGGTGTGGGGCTCTTGTTGGCCGATTACTAGGTGGGGGGGGGGGGTCTTAGGCTTAGGTAGTAACTAGATAGTTAGTTTAGTTAGTTATAATTCAAGTATTAGTTAGGTGTTTAGTTATTTATATGATATATAGTGTGTTATGATGTTCGGGAACCATAACTAGCTTGGTAATGTTAAAACAATGCTTCTAGTGAAAATTTGGTGTTTCGGGTATTGTCCGGTTGTTCGGTTGGTTAACGGTTCGTTAAGGTGCTAAACTACACAGTTTAGTGTGCTTTATGTTACCTTTCGTGAGAGTTTTGATTCCCGACACTTAGGAAAGCATTTAGGACCATTTAACCATATTTCTGCATGATATTAGTGTGTTTAAATGTTGATTATTGCTGATTTTTGCTGAAATCGGCAATTTAAGCGAGTTTCAGGCACTTTCCGGCACTTACTATTACTAGGAAGGCAGTTTTGTGATCCTTACTTTCCTACACACTATACTAGTGTAATACTTGGTTTCTGGCTAATTCTGTGTTTCAATAAAATGTATGTTTATGTACTGAACTCCGTCAGCATTTTTCTGCTTTGTCTGATAACTGTGCTAATTGTGTTTTGTGCATCATTTGAATCAACAAAGTTAGCATGCAATAATGATATGTCATTTGAAATATGTGATGCACATGTATGTATAATGCAATTATCAGAAAGCAATCCAAGTCATTAATTGTAATTCAGCACAGTCATTAAGCACTAATCATTGTTTAATAATTGTACGGATACCTGGAATTTTGACAGTTGTCACAATAAGTAATAAGTATCAGGAGAGAGTATGAGATACGAGGCATGGTTTTATAATTTGGTATGATATAAGATTGCTAATGGGGGTGTTTGAGGTTCCTTTTAACTTATGACTTATTAAATTCTATCTTAACATTTTCTCCGTTTCAAACTATAAAACTCTTTCTCAACCCTTGTCCAAACAAACACTAACCTAGGGCTGGCATATCGTGTATACCCGTACACGATAAGACACGACACGACACGACACGACACGACACGACACGACGCGACACGACACGACACGATAAGACACGATACACGAAATCCCATACACGAACACGACATGATAACTTATCATGTCCTTTTTTTCAAACACGAACACGACACGACGCGACACGACACGACACGATAAGACACGATACACGAAATCCCATACACGAACACGACATGATAACTTATCATGTCCTTTTTTTCAAACACGAACACGACACGATATACACGACAATTACCTGTTAATACCTTCGACTGTTATACACAAAAATTACCTGTTAATACCTGTTAACACGAACACGACATGCTATCTGAGAGTTACAGAGGGAGTTTAGGGTTTTTTTTTAATTGAATGAGAAATGAAAATAGAAAGGAATTAAGGAACCCACACGCACATGGCTGAAGAGTTTTATTTAATTTAATTTCTTATCGTGAACTAACGGGTATTAACAGGTAAACATGTATTTGACCTGTTTATACACGAAAATTAACAGGTAATCTCGTGTCTACCTGTTTGGTACACGATACCTGTTAACTTCGTGTAGGTTTATATCATGTATTCGTGTATTCATGTAAAATTAACACTAACACTAACCCAAACACCCACAATATATATATGTCCATTGTCCAATATCTAACCCATTTCCTAAAGTAAAAAAGGAAGAAAAATCATCAGGTCAGTGACGCCGACTCTCCTCGCTTTGAAGCTCACAAATGGCTGCAGTACGAGAATTACAGAAAGATTTGGAGGCAAAAGCCAATGATCTCAGCAAAATCCAAAAGGGCAAGTCACCATCTTCATCTTCATCTTCTTGCATTATTTTTTCAGATCCTAACTAACACTATGATTGATTTGTTACTACAGACATATCCAAAAACCATCAAGTCAGAAAGAAGTACACCATTCAACTCGGTGAAAACGAGCTCGTTCTTAAGGTCTTTTCATCTGCCATTACTCTTTAGTCTTTACATAAACGGGTCATTGATGTTTTGAAGATATTTTATGCCAATTTTTAGGTTTACAAAATGGTACCAATAGCTTTAGGTTCATTCCTAATTTGGTTTCAAAATCTTGGGTAATTTTTAATGTGAAAAGAAAGCTGTATTTTTTGATCCAAGCTACACGTCGTTCACTAGCTTGTAGAGGTGTATTATACTAGTTGTGTATTTAAGTCAGTGTAATCCCTGCTTGCGGTGTGCGCATATAATGTATATATGTGTGGACCCCTCAGGGGCAAAGTGAAAGTGCTTTTACTAATTTCGTGAAAATAACGTTAAAAGAGGCGGAGGATTAATCATGCATTATGTGGTGGCGTTGATAGCCGAAAGACAAGGGGGTACATGCACAAATCGGCCTTTGTCTCAATTGCTGAGTGTTATGTGCCTTATGTCCAAGGCTTGATGCAAAGCTACTATCGAGCCGGAGGTCTCACTGGAAGTAGCCTCTCTGTTCCTATGGGGTAGAGGTAAGGCTGTCTACATCTTACCCTCCTCAGACCCTACCTTAGCTTTGCTATTGGTGGGATTTACTGAGTATGATGATGATGGTATCATAGTCTAGAAGGTGTACATGGGTAACATCAAACTCTAGGTAGTCAAAGGCTCAAGGCCCAAAGGGTGGGCTTGTCGCCTAGGCGCAAGACGCTTAAAAAGCACACACCCGATACAAGCAAGGAGCGCATCTATTCAAGGACATTTTTAGCTGTTTCAGAACAGTTCCGGCAGGTTTCATACCAGTTCAGGCGTGCCTGTGCGCCTTGCTGCCCTCGAGGCGGTTTGTCCTTGCCTCGCCTCGCCTAGGCACGACTCACGAGTCTTGACTATGAAGATTAAACTCTATATATAAAGCCTTTTTGTAACTCTATTATAAACACAATCAATATACATTTATTTACCCTTTTGGTTTATCTAGCTGAATGATTTTTATGACGTGTCAGAAGTTGGTGATTTTTATAGTTTTGTCACTTTGTGTTTCTAGATTGGATTTTTTTTTTTTATCAAAGTTGAGTGGTTCTGGTAATATATGTTATGGTCGGAGTGACCAAAGAGCGACCGCAAATTGATATTCCTTTATAGTTACTTGTATATAGTTTTAATTGTTCTCTTATCTTGTTGTGTTTGTAAAGGAGTTGGATTTGTTGAACGATGATGCAAATGTCTACAAATTGATAGGACCAGTGCTGGTAAAGCAAGATCTTGCGGAAGCAAATGCAAATGTTCGGAAGAGAATTGAATATATTTCAGCTGAATTGTACGTCTGCTTTATGTTAAATATCATCCCAAGCTTACAACTGCCTGTTTTTTAGAACTAATGATTATTTTTTTTTTAATTTAAAAAGGTTCTAGTTTGCTTGATGTGCATGTCTCCTTTTGAGATTCTATAAATAATCGTTTTTAGGGCTGCAAACGAACCGAACAAACACGAACAAGACCTTGTTCGTGTTCGTTTGTTAACAGATATTTGTGTTCACGAACGGTTCATGAACACTTACCGAACGAGATTTTATGTTCGTGTTCGTTTGTTAAGGAAACGAACTTGTTCATGTTCGTTTGTTTTTGTTTGTTAATATTAGGCAACGAACGTTGATGAACAAAAATGAGCACAAACTAATGTTCATGAACACAAATGGAAACAAACGAATACAAACAACCGTTAAAAAACAAAATATATAAAACACTAACACTTATTAAATATGTTATTTGTTGGAATTTTGAAATATATAAATAAAACATAAAAACTAAAAACACTAATGAACTATCGAACACAAACGAACGCGTTACTGAACGTTCACGAACATAAATGAATGAACGTGGCATCTGTTCATGTTTGTTCATTTAGTTAAATGAACGAAATTTCTTGTTCGTGTTCGTTTGTTTAATAAACGAACGAACACAAACGAACTTCCCACCGAACAGTTCAAACGAACGAACACAAACGAACTTCCCACTGAACAGTTCACGAACTGGTCGCCGAACGTTTGGTTCGTTTGCAGCCCTAATCGTTTTCATTGCATTGCATTGAAGGAAGTAACCGATCATACAATTAAAAGCTGTTTCGGAGTTCTATGGCCTTCTTTTTGGTTAATTAATCTAACGGTCTATCTGATTTTCATCAACAGGAAGCGACTTGATTCAACTCTTCAGGATTTGGAGGAAAAGCAAAATAGCAAGAAAGAGGCGGTCAGTTACTCTTTCTCTGTTCATGTTGTAATAATATATTGTAGGTGAAGATTTTTATTCATTTGTTATGATAGTGTTGGTCTCGTTTATATAACTAATTAACTATGGAGTCTAGGCTTGACTTATACCTACTAACTACTAAGAACCTTGTGAGTGGGGTTTAATGTTTATTCTATGAACCGGTCTGTGTTCCATTGAATTGCAACATGAGTTGAATAGGCAAGGGTTCTTTGTAGGCAGTTTCTCTGCACCGCTTACTTTGGATAGTTGTCTTGCGAATTTTGTCTAAACCAGTCTCGTTTCCTCGAAGTTTTTCATGGTTATTGGCCATATCGTATTGTGGTTTGAAAATAATATTCCTGAACTTGGTTTTAAAAAGGCACGGGGCAGTTCAAGGCGCTTAGGGTCTTAGAAGCCGAGGTGCGAGCGAAAGCACTAGCCCCACGCATCTGTATTGCCCAGTATTAATAAAATACTTATAAGTTAATTCTGGATAAGATTTAATGCTTGTTAATCAACAGTCAACACCTAAAAATAAGATAATAAGTGAAATACAGAATTTAATAACAAAATTGTGTGTATATCTTGAAGAAAATAGATGCCTCTTTTTACCATTTCAACTAGAGAAATTTAAGACAAAGTCTGTATGTACTCAACCTGCTTCCTTTGTTGTCCGAGCTGTAAATATGATTTAGGAGGTTTTATGCGTAATAAATACACTTTTGACTTTCAACTCATGTAACCCAGTTGAATTGTCTCCTTCATGCTATTTTTTTTTTATTTTACCCGTTTAAATAAAACATATCCCAAATCTTCCCGTTTATAAATGAATGGGTCAAAATTGTCTATGCTCAGATATTCATTGTTTCATAAGTTAGCTAACACCTTGTCTACCCGCTGCGGTGTGCACATATAATGTATATATGTGTGGGCCCTCGGGGGGGCAAAAGTGAAATTGCACTAATTTTAACATTATTTCACTAATATCGTGAAAATAACATTAAAAGCGGCGGGTGGTTAATCATGCATCATGTGGTAGCGTTGATAGCCGAAAGACAAAAGGGTACATGCACTAATTGACCTTTGTCTCGATTGTTGAGTGTTATGTGCCATATGTCCAAGGCTTGATATCGAGCCGGGGGTCTCACTGGAAGCAGCCTCTCTATTCCTAGTGGGTAGAGTTAAGGCTGCCTACATCTTACCTCCTCAAACCCTACATTAGCTTTGCTATTGGTGGGATTTACTGAGTATGATGATGATCATTAGAATTGCAGTGCAGAATTTTTAAAATAGCTGCATATTGTGCTTTTAACTTTATTAGTTTATTTAACGACATATAAGATAAGTTGCATATTTACCATTATGGCCTCATGATTCTTAAATCCAGATTTCATGCATTTTAACATTTATTTTTGTTTTCTGAACGGCGTATTTTGGCATTTATGATATATGGCGATAAGCATCTAAATATCAATCTTTCATCTTCCAGATGTTCAAGTTACAACAAAGGATTCAATCTCTTCAGGCTGGAAAAGATAAGGCTTGATTTGCAGTATGAGAAGTCTGCATTTGAGTGCAGTTGTTTTTGCTCTTTTTTTGAATTGTTCCATCTTTGTTATCATGGCAAATTCGGGTTAAATATATGTAGAATCTTGATTTAAGGTACAACTTTGTTTTAGAGGTGGCGATTTCATTATTCGTATCTTGAAAACGGATTGATTTGGGCTGTGTTTTCTCTGTTGTGGTTAAAAGTTGAAACTAACTTGAAACATTGCTAGAAACTAAACGTCAAGCAGATTGTCCTAAGTGTTTTCAAAAATTAAATTTATTGTCAGCGTAATATATTTTTTTTATAACTTATTAGCTATTTATAAGCTTTTAAGGAATGACAGAACATGTTTACATTTCAGTCCAGGCTGCTAAAAGTGGGTAAATTTAGATTATTATCCCAACCCAACTGGTACACTAAATACCTAATCCGTTAGACCCGCCGATATATCATGCAACTGCTTTAACTATCTCATCTTTTCGCCAAACAAGTATATCTCAAATGTTCTTGTGTTTATTGACGGGACAATTTCATGTACCACCCCGTAAGGCTGGGTGCAGTGGGTATCGCCATTTCACCATATAGGGGCGTTATCAGGACATGAAAGGGTAAGGCGTGAGTGTGGCAAGCCAACAGACGTCAGACTTGTACGTGTGGATATACGTGTGGAATTAATTTAAAAGTCAATTAAATAATTCCATGTGGACTTGGGCGTGAATCCGCTACACCCAACCTAAAATTGCAAAATATTATATTTGCCCAAAATACATTATTTCAGCCAATGTTCCTTGGTGATTCTTAATTTAAAGTTGTCTCATAGTCCTTACATTAGGTAATAATGATGTATTTGCATAAAGATTTACAATCAAAATTTATGTATGAATGAAATTTCTTCAACTTTACCATACTTACAAAGTTGAAATAAGTTTAAAAAAATGGATTCCCCTCTTGTCTGTCCTTTGGCTAATTGATGTCCATATATTCACCAGTTACTCTGCACCAGTAAATTCAGTATGCACTCAAATTATATCCCCTAAAATATAAGCACAAATGCATGTGTGTGTATTTACAACATTAAACATAGACATAAAGAATATGAAAGCAACATACCTATTATATTGCAAGAATGCATCACCTATTGTTCCCGAGACTTTATTCCGTACCTTTCGCACGCAAATCTAGAAAAAAAATTTATAAAAAAAAACGTTAAGATTGAGGCACGCCTAGAAAGATTAAGGAGGTGTTTGGACTATCAGAATGGTTACAATGAGCTACATGATTTAATATTCTTTACCGATGCTGCATAGTTATATGTTATAATGCTTTCATAAAATATTAAAATTCATCGAGTATTAAACAAGCGCTTAGTTAATGAGAGAAAAGCACAGTACCTGCACTAGGTCCAGTGCACCTGCCTCTGGATCCCGATTCCGATGAATAACAATTCCATTATCACATTTGTTTATGAAGTGTGCACTTCCACTAATGTCATATAGATTAGGAGGTTTCCCCGTCCATTGTTGCAGCTGTTGAACAGATTTTAAAAGTTAGATCAATGCCCTGCCCATGTAGGGTCGGATGGCGGGTCAGCTGGTCAGATTCGGTTATTTTTGCATGTGTCAAAGCTCAAAATGGGTCGGGTCAGGCCATCCAACAACCACTTTATCCTTTCCTTGAGTTATAATAATTATATAAATAATGAATTGAGTCAAAAACTATGTTATTACAATGATTTTCTAGAAATTACTCATTTGACCCTCTAGAGAAAAAGTATAACCCAAAACGACCCGTTTATCCACAAATGATGCTAACAGCTAACCTGTTTGGGGTGCGCCACAAACCAAACATGGCATGAATGGTGTTGGGCAAATCTCTTGATGCTAGTCAACATCTGACTCACATACTCTGTCTCAGTCCTGTTGCACATTTATATGATCACAAAAACTTATTATTACAACAATAATAATAAAATGTCTTAATAAAGCGATTTACGGGAAATGGTGATCTATACTCACTGGTTGGGTGGTCGCTGGTGATCGAGCTCATTGTACGGATCAATCACGAGCCCGTTCACACCATGTCTAAGAACTGCAGCTTTGGCAAGTGTGAGCACCCAATTGATACTCGGTAAGCAATCATTTTCACACCTATTTTCATCCCCTTAAACTCTTAGCATTAAAAAAAAAGTGTAAAGTACACGGACGATCTCTGTGGTTTACCAAAATTTTGGGTTTCATCCATAGTTTTTCAAAAGTACCAAAAATGGTCCATGTGGTTTGTACTTTGTAACGTATTTAGTCCTCATCTTTTGCCAAAAGTACATGGATGGTCCCTGTGGTTTGCACTTTGTAACGCATTTAGTCCCCCAACGTTTAGTAACCAAATGCGCTACAAAGTACATACCACAGGGACCATCTATATACTTTTGGCAAAAGTTGGGGACTAAATGCGTTACAAAATGCAAACCACAGGGACCATCCTGGTACTTTAAAAAAAGCCAGGGACGAATTCCAAAATTTCGGTTAATCACAAGGACAATCTGTGTACTTTACTAAAAAAACACTATTAGTGAAACTCACCGTATGAGATGAAATGTATCACTTAACCATTTCTTTCCTACCTCCAATTCCTCCTCGCTCATTCTTTCGACAGATTGTCCATACCTAGAATGAAAAATTAGCAATATATTAGGTATTTTTTGGTCACCTAAAAGACATTTTGAGGTTACAATATTGATATAAATGTTAATAAATTAGGAGGAAATGAAGACTAATTTGATCATCGAACAGTGGAAACCGGAAACCGGGCTAACCTCACATTAAAAAATGGCTTTTTCATGCGCTTTTCAAGGAGTTTTCTGGCATGCTCTCTAACCTAAATGTATAGAAACATAGAACCACCAACCATAAGTAATGTATATGGCAACTTTTATAGTTATTATTATTATTATTATTATTATTTTTATGCATGCTTCGAATTTGCATGGTCATATTAGAAAGCAAAAATGAAATACTGATAATGAAAAGTAGTGCTTGAAATTGATAGAGCAAGCGTACCTTGTTCTCCATAGAGCAGAGTGCAAATTTCCAACCATTACTTTGATTAAGATTACATAACAATGCATCAATCCACTCGCTCTTTCCTGAATTCGGGACTCCGGTGACTACAGTCAACTCTCCTGGCACAACCTGAGTACACGAAACATCACAGTCATCATTACAAGATAGCATGTTATGTAACTAAACAAACATGCATGCCTATTTAATAGGTAGCTTGAAAGAATACAAGTCAAAAGTTACCTAAGGCGTATTTTCGATGCAGAAAATATCCCAAATCCTTTCTTTAAACTAATTGTAAGAATTGTTGACTAATATTTCATAAGAAAAGAATAAAAAATTGGATAAAAAAGTGCTCCAAATCTACCAAACCGGCCTGCTTCCCCCATAACAAAGAATTACCGGTTTTGACCCGTTACAACCCAACCGCTCATTCATAGTTGTCTATAGCGCCCGCTATAGCAGTAATAGCACGCTATGTAGCGTATAGGTCATATGTCGTTATATAGTATATAGTGACATATTTATTTATTTTTATTTTTTTCAGTTTTTCCTCATCTCCACTGCTCGATAACATGTATTTTAATGTTTCTCTACTTTATCGCTAAACATGAAATAGTGGGCGCTATTTCGTCACTATCGCTACGTAGCATATAGGTAGCTTGTTGCTATTGAGTATTGACCGCTATTCGCTATTGACAACTATGCGCTCATTATAGCAAGTTTTTATTCTTTTAGGCTTCTGAAGAATAAGTATGCATACATTATACAAATCATCCATAGCCCTCCACCCGGTTGAAACTCCAATCTCAGTACCAAGGGTTTGATGATAGTACGCATCAATTTCACTGAGGTAATTTTTGAAGCTAAATAAACCTTTGATAGGGTACAATTCAGCAGACTCAATAACGCCCCGCAATACAGCGGGGCCCATGAACATGAGAACCTCATTAGCATCTTTAAAATGCTCGTTGTCATTTTTACGTGGCCACGTGACTCGCCAGCACCTGTTTCAATCATCCCAATATTAAAACTTGAGGGGTATTAATGTAAATCGGATACTTCACTAGCACTCGAAAGTAAGGTCAACATCAAATAGTCAATAAGGTCAACCTTTCTCTTCCGAGGCGGCGTGCTAGCTCTTCCGCTAAGGCTTGACCAGGTCCGTCCCCATCGGTGGCAAGTATTATGCGAGACGCCTGTAACATAACAATAATCTATGCAGTTAATGCGGTAAAAAATCGGATATCGGTTATCGCGGTGGGATATCGGTAATTTTAGTATCATGCAGAATTTATATAATTTAACACTAACAATTCAGTATACTCTTCTACCATTAAAAAATTAACCTTTTGCAAATAGGAACTGATTAAAACTTAGAACACTAACAATTAAGACTTAATGCACTAATAGGAGCAATAAGAAGAAAGACAAATGGTAGAACTAAGAAGAAAAGTACTGATATCGGGAAAATCAGTAATATATCGGTCAATATCGTCGATAATATCGGTATTTTCAGAAAAGTACTTTGTTGTCCATTTTCAGATTGTTTAAATATATGTGTTAAATAAGGTTATAAAAACTATCTTGTAAGAACAATACTCTATAATATCAAATGAAGTTATTTAGAAGGTTGTATGAACCATGTTCCCCTTTTTTACGTGTTTTTTATCCGTTTAAGATAAAACGAAACCCAAGTCAACCCGCTCATAAGCAGATGGGTTGAAATTGCCACCTATATACAAATATACCGTAAGAGCAAAACAAAAATTAGAAAGTAGTCGAACATACCTTTTCCAAATACTCCTTGCAGTTCCATAAATATTGGTATTTTATGTCCTACATCCATATAATAAAAAATTTGAGCATTGTCACAAGAAAAATATTCCAATCTATAAACAAAGGTCATGACCGACTATAACAAATGACAAATTGACCAAAGGCAGTAGCGAATCAATTTATTAGAAAAAAAAAAAAGAAACGAGTTCACTCTACAGATTTATTAAAGAAAAAAGAGTAAAGTACACGGATGGTCCCTGTGGTTAACCAAAATACTGGATTTGGTCCCTAGCTTTTCAAAAGTACACGGACGGTCCTGTGGTTTGCACTTTGTAACTCATTTAGTCCCCAACAAACAAATCTAAAGGTTTTAGCAGGTCCAAGTTAGGGGCTAAATGTGTTACAAAGTGCAAACCACAGGGACCATCCATGTTACTTTTGGCAAAGTTGGGGACTAAATACGTTATAAAGTGCAAACCACCAGGACCATCCGTGTACTTTTGAAAAGCTAGGGACCAAATCCAAAACTTTGGTAAACCACAAAGACCATCCGTGTACTTTACTCAAGAAATAAACTCTCAAAACCATAATCCTCATACTTGTAAAAACTTTATGATATAACTCATAAAAAGTTTAGTACGGTGACGTAATATATTAATATCCAGCAAAAAATAACCAAAAATGATAAGAATTTAAAGTTGAATTAAACTAAACCTCTTCTTGAGATGGTAAATCTTTAGAGGAAACTTTTTTAGGAGCACCATCAGGGACGCTCACACAATTCCTGAAACCCGCTTCTTCCATTGCAAGTTTGTCCATTTCACCCTCAACCTGTTATAAAAAAAAACCCTTAATCACAAAGTAGAGAAGACAGACGAACACAGAATGACTAGGCGATGTAGACTTTAAGTGTGTTTCAAGATGAAAAATATTACAATGATGACATCACGTGCTCCATCTATATCATCGAGTCCGTATAATATTTTCTCAGTGTCACTTTCCTGCACGTTAGAAGTGAAACCATCGTAAGCTTTTGTCAAAGTACGTCTTTTATTATACGAAAATAGATGTGAGGAAAAGAGGACCTGCCAAAAGTGCTTTGCGAGATCGCGGTACTTGCAATTAATAAGTTCCCCCTTTCTTCTGTAAGTAAACGCAATAGCAATCTGCCAACACAATATTTAGTTATTCCAATAAGATTATAAATTTGCACCTTAGAAGTAGGGGTGAGCAAACTTTAGCCCTTAACCGAAATTAACCGACAACCAAACCATCACCGAACGGAATTAACCGATATTAACCAACGGTTATGGATAACGCTATTTAATTAACCGATAAGTCGGTTATGGATATGGCTAAAGGTGTCCCATAACCGAACGTTAACCGAACCGAAATCAATTAAAACATGCTTTTAATATATATCTATATGTAAATTATACTTGTTCAAGAAATGAAACTATATATACATAGAAAAACATATACGAAAGCTTTTTATGTTATATAATTAGTTTTAAAATGTTTAAAAAATAATTATTGTATAAAACTTGACTCATTTTATGCATGTGTGTTTTTTTGTCTTTTTTTTTTCGTTATATAAAAACGATTATAACTGAGACAACAAAAGTCTATTATGTTCATTAAGTTTAAATTTTAGTTCAAACTTCAATCGGTTAATTAACCACAATTAACCGAAACCGAACCATAACCAAGTCTCATAACCAATTAACCGAACCGGGTTTCGGTTATGGTTATGATTAAGGAAATTCCATAACCAAAGCTAGCGGTTACGGATATGCTTAAAGGTAAAAACCGAACCGACCAACCATTTGCACACCCCTACTTAGAAGGATGTGTTTTGTACCTTATTTTCATATCTTCTTTGCATGACAGAGTTTCTCAGTAACGTCTCTTTAGATATCATTCGTTCAGCAAAATATTCAAATAACTGAATCACATAAATATGATAACATCAAGCATGACCACAACAAAGATTCAGTGTACTTTCCGCAGTTCACCGTCAAACTAAGAGGGTGTTCGGATTTGCTTTGAAAACACAAATCCGAACACCCCCTGTGTATGATAAGTAAATAGGAGAGAGTTTTACATCGTGGCACAAAGGTTCTAACTTCAATTCACGCTCTGTGATTTCCTTAATTTTTTTCACTTTGGTGAGTTTATTCATACTGTTGTAAGTTGACTTAACACCTGCCGAACCCTGCAACGCCACTAGACCATTAAAGATCGCTCAAAGAAAACCAAACAGTAAAAAATAAATAAATGAGTAAAATGCCATTTTCGTCCCTGAGGTTTGACAAGTTTTGCGACGTTCGTGCAAAGGTTTGTTTTTCCGCGTATGGATCCAAAAAGTTTGAAATCTTTCCATTTTCATCGGGCTCGTTAACTCCATCCATTTTCTCCGTTAAGTTGGGTAATTTCGTCTTTTTACCTATATTATTTTTGCTTTTTTATTTAGTAAGAGTATTTCAAATGCTTATACATAAACTGAAAAAGACTGAATTGCCCTTTAAGTTAACAAAAAAGACGGAAATACCCCTGACTTAACGAATAAAATGGATGGAGTTAACGAGGCGGATGAAAATGGCAAGATGTCAAACCTTTTGGATCCAGATGCGGAAAAACAAACCTTTGGACGAAAGTTGCAAAATTGGCCAAACCACAAGGACAAAAATGGCATTTTACTCTAAATAAAAAGTAATAAATGTTAACCTGTGTCTTGCCTTTCCACCCACACTTAGCTCGAAAACAATTCCACGTAGCTGCATTACTGCAACATTTTAAGTAGTTAAAAAATGAGATGTCAGAAAACAATAAGTTAATAAAAAAGTAATGGCGAGAATATGAGACAACCTACCCATCATCGGAAATGAAGAGAGCAAGTTTCTTCTCCCCGGTGCTGCCACCATTGCACTAATTGGAGGAGTAGAAAGATTTATTTATATATTCCAAATTTAAATATACAGAAATCAAAAAGAGCTAGACAAAGAACATCGTTATTAGTTACCCCCCCCCCCCCCTTTTTATTTTACCCCAATTTTAAATACAATTAACACACGATTTCGACCTTAATGATACTATAAGGTAATTATTAAGAAGTTATATATGAATTTATGATAAATATCATCAAAAGCAGTAACTAGATAATAGGAAAAAAAATTGTGGTTTATTTTTTGTAGTGGATAATAAATAGATTTTCATATATTAATTCTAAATACAGCATATAATTTTATCTATGTTGGTTATCTTATGTTGGTTATTCAACAAAATCACAAAAACAGTTTTATAACAAACATCCAAACACCTCCTAAGTCAACAGAGTGTTTCGACTTCAACAACGACCACACTCTTATGCTACATGTGTTGTTAAAATTCCCAAATGACAATCTAGAAATTTAAATATATAAAGTGATACCAACTTCGATATTATTAGTGTTACCGATTTAATGATTTTCAACGAAAATTCAAGTATCGGAGATGAAAGAAATAGTTGTGCACACCATGGGGCAGTGCAAGCCATATGTCTGGCCGGGCCGGCAAGATCCACAGTCTATTCCAATTTCCTTCAATTTCAGTCTAAGCAGCTTTAACTGAGCCGTATCATCTATTTTATCATCAGCCTTATCGCCTATTTTCTCGTCAGGCTTCTCCAAATATACTTCAGAGACTATAACAAAAGAAGAAACGACAATATCACTGTTAATTTAATGAACTAGTGGAACGCTGAATACAGAACCATTTTAAGTAGAGAATTGAGGAAACAGTTAAAAGCACTCCTCAAGTTGCAGCATATATGTGACAACACACAGTGCAGTTAAACAAGATACAGTCATCGTATAATCAATGATGCCATGTAAAGCATGTTTCTTGAAGTGTGATGTATCATAACCATGTATCGTACCTCACCAGTAAACATTCGGGGCGTTAAAACAACAGTTGAACCAAGACCAAATTGGACGTCTTGGCGTTAAAACATTCTAAAGATCCCATATCTCAAATGTAAAAATCACTATCCAGTCAAGGTTTAGGTCATTTCAAATCATTAAAGAAAGTAAAAGTTGTGAGTCAAATTCTTGGTTGGTTGGATCTGATTTGACTTCATTTACATATTCATATATCTCTTCAAGATCTGTGGATAATATTCTGTTGCTATTACTTATTTTGTTAGTTCCAAATTTTAAACATGGAAAACCGTCACTTTTGAAAGAACCAATTAACGGTCACAGGATAATTACATATTCCAAGAGTAAAGAAACCCAAAATGATAACAAACTTAGGTCCAGTTTTTTTTGCCGAATAAAAGAACATAAACAAACTAGCAAGGTTTAAAAAACGGAAACGAGTTTCAAGGCGTTTTCTGTTCGCCTCACGAGGCGTAAGCCTTGAGGCGAACCGAGGCGGAATTAAAAAACAAATATAAAATTATATATCTTATAAAAACAATAATACTAACTAAATTCATCATCAAATTCATCAAAAACACACATAAAAAATACATAAATTGCTTGAAATTGACACAAAAATATCAAAAACAAATATCAGAAACACCTGAGGTGCAGCCTTTTTAGCGCCTCAGCCCCTCTGAGGCGCACGTACAATAGAAACCCCATGAGGGGTGCCTCAGAATCGTTTTTTGGGCGTTTCGCCTTGAGGCGCATGTGATACGATCCGACCCGGGTGTGCAACCCGACCCATGATAACTTAGTTAAAAAAATGAAACACACTTTTATTTTGCATGCATTTAGAGTCAAAGTCCACGTTTCCATTTAATGTTCGTGTAGTCTTATTTCTAGTTCCATGTTCTGCATTATAGTTCCACGTTCATGTTAACAGTTTAATTCATGCATTCCCCTATTTATATTGTGCTTGCATTTGAGAAGAAATTTTAGAGAAGAAAATTGTTAGCAAAACTTAGTCTTGTTCTTTATCTTTTTTTCTTGGAGCCTAACCCGCTCTGCGGGTATCTATCGGGAGATTGACCATCTCGAATCGGTCTCGATCAGCATGCCTCCGTTTTTCTAAAACCATGCAAACTAGCATACCCAATACAATCCCACTAATAACAGAGTCGTTGGTAGGGTCTAAGGAGGGTAGGATGATGGCTATCCTTTACGCATAAGTAATCCGTATAACATAAAATGTGGTTAAGAGAGTTAAAGCAACAACCATACAATAGTACTTATATGGATAGTTCATAGTAGTAAGCTACAGCTAGCATGAACTGATGAGTAAACCATATTCACAATAGACAAATAGACAAGAAAAAGTAGCACTAACCCCTTTGAAAGTACCTACATACTCTCCTAAAAAATCTATTGCTAAGGGTAAGACATACAAAAGTACAGGGAAAGCTAAGATAAATGCAACAAAAACATACAAATACTTAATAAAAATCAAAGATAGATACAGGGTGGGTTAATGAATAATGATGAATTCACCTGGTCTAGGGATGCTGGCACGTGTAGAAACCGAAAAATCACAACTTTTAAAAGATAAAGAAGGCAATTTGGGGAACAAATTTGAGGGGTGACCAAAAGAAATGAAATAGTTAGATGGGTATAAGTTGGATTTGTGATTGGAGTGATTAAATGAAGTGGGTGTTGTGGATTTGAAGTGGATAAAGTGAGTGGAGTTCATAATGGTACGGACTGCGTCGATTAAAGAAGACTCAAGAAGGTAGTTTAGTGGGAGTATGAGTAGCGATTATGGGGGTTGGGTTGGGTTGGGTTGAGGTTTGTTTCAGGAGGTTTAATGGCGGAAAAGGGGGCAGGGTTGAAGGGTTTTTGGGGGGCGAAGTGGAGGACGATGATAACACATCAAGTGGGCGCCAAGTTTATTGGTTCTTGGGAAAGTTATCTTTTGTTAATATTTACAAGTTGTTTAGACATATGTCACATTTGTTTTGAAAAAAAGGTATGGGGCTTGGGTTAGGGCGTGGGTTGAGATAAAACGTTCAAGCCACCACCCAGGGTAGGTTTGGGTTGGGTCGTGGCCCTTGGGGCTTGGGTTTGAAGCCGGGCGTGGAGCGGGCTAGCGGTCTGATGTGGCGGCCTCCTATTCGCTTTGTTGGCCATGTCATAGCGGGGTGTTTGAGTTTGAATTTTAAATTGTAACCGTTTGGCCAAGTCAAGTGGTCACCCCAACCCCCAATAGTCAACATCCCCTATAAATACAAACCCAACCCCACCGGCTACCCCAACCCAAACCATCGTTGTTCAACCCCAACCTCACTTGATCCCACGAACCCGCTACCCCAACCCGAATAAGATGGCCTCTTGGACCCACGAAGAAAAGTTAGCTCTCGTCACAAGCGTCGTCGACGCTATGAAGGGGCGACAACCCGGCCAACCACGATATTGGCCGGAAGCCTTCGCAAGCTACCGACATAACGTCGGACACGACCGGCACAACTTAAACGCGTGCCAACATAAATGGCGCAAGCTACGGCCCAAGCTCGATCGTTTCAAGGCCTACTACGAAGCCGTTCCGAGCGGCGAGTTAAGCCACGAGGACCGGGTGGCGGTGGCGAACATTGAGTTTCGGGGCAAGGAGCGAAGGTCGTTCGACAAGCTCGCGCTTTTTGAAATTTACCTAACGCTCTGCGTTTTTTTTTATTTTGTAATTGTTTTTATGTTTTTTTTGTAATTTTTAGGTTTTTTTATTTTGTAATCATTTTTAGTTTTTTTTTATTTTGTAATTAATAAAGTTTTAGGTTTTTTTTAATGTTGTGTGTATTTTTTTAATTTTTTGTAATTTTTTTTAATAAACTGCCAAGCCACGCCCCCAACCCAAGCCCCGTCATACCCCACGGACGCGTCACTCACCGGTGGGGGGCTCCAACTCCACGTATCAACTCATGCCCCCAACCCAAGCCCCACCATACCCCACGGTCTAGCTGGAGTTGAGCTTACTTCAAAGTACCACGATATATTGTTTAAACTAGTTTTTTAACGTCGTGCGTTGTGGCGAAACCAAGCAAATGATAGTGTTAAACAAACGTGATTTGAAAATAAAGCATTTTGTTTAGAAAGACAAACCATTAGAGCGGTTTATTTTATTATCATAGCATTTATGATTACAACTAAATACTTTATTTTCGGTACAACTTTGTTTTTAACAAAACTTATAACGGAATGTCGAGGGAAAAAGTCAATCACAACTACATACTTAAGTTTTTAGAAAAAAGTTATAAAAGTAAATTATTTAAGTATCAAATTAATTGATAAATTAATGAATGTTCTTAAAAAAAGAAAAAAAGGATTATTGAAAGAATGGTAAAGGAAATATATGGTTTTAAAAAATAAAATAAAATAAAATATATGTTATTAAAAGAAAATATAATAATAAACTATTATTAATATTTTAAATAAAAAGTAACAAAAAAAACTATATATTATTATAATAATAAAGTTACTATTCATCGTTCTTTATCAACAATATATATGATAATGATAATTGCTCACCCTAAGTTTGAATCTCTACGAGAAGTGCTCTCCCTTATTTACATAACTAGGTTATCACCCGGGATTGTTTCCCGTGCTCGGGAAACTTAGTTATATTATTTAGAGTAAATTACAAAGTTCGTCCTTTATGTATGTCATTTATTACAAAATATGTCCTTTATCTTTAATAAGCTCAGAAAACATACTTAATGTTTGCAAACCCTTGCGTGTTATGTCCTTTAGCCCTAACTGAGTTAGTTTTTATAGTTAAATCTGACTAGGTGGATCCTACATAAGGGTATTTTAGACATTTTACCCTAAATAAATAATTATGTTTAAAAAAATATATTATATATACATCAATGACCAGAACTCTCCTTCATCCTCTCTCTCTACCTCTCTTACACGTACACACCCAATACCATCTACCCACCATCACCTCCACACCTCCACTGTCACCACCGCACCTCCACCACCGTCAACACCTCCACCACCATACCTCCGTCATCAGCACTGAACTTCCACCACCGCACCTCCACTCCTGCTGCACAACCTCCACCACCGCACCTCCACCGCCGTCGTCGGAGATCCAGATGCGCCGTCAAACCACCACTCTCTTGTATCCTCCACCGTTCTTCCAGATCCACCACCTACCTCTCCGACCACCACCCCCTTCAATCATCTCATCTGCATCCACAGATTCGCTCAACACACCACCTTTTCTCCACCTGGTCGGTGCTGCTTTAGATATGCCACTCAACGATCTAATCAAGAACAACAAGAAGTCCGGCGACAGCGGCGGCCGCGACCGTGGTCTGGCATCTGGACCGGGACCTGCACATCGCTTCAACAACCACGATTTTAACAGATCTACTCCGTATGGCACAACTAAGGTTGATTAGTTAGTTTGATCGGGTTGATTTAATGGTTGAATTTGGTGGAATGTTGTAGATGTTTGTAAAGGTTTTGTGCATCTGATTTAGGCACCGGATACTGCTCCTGCTGCTTGGAATCATGATATGTTAGGTGGTGTGGATCTGAGTTTTGGACCTGGTGGCAGGGCTTCTAGAATTGATACCGGAACGAGGCTTTTATGTGTCCAATTTGGATTGTGGAGTTTTTAATGAGGATATTAAGGTATTTGTTATTCTGTGTAGTTGGGGATGCGGGTGGTGCGGTGTGAGAGATGGGTGGCGGTGGCAAGTGGTGGTGGTGGGGTGGTTGCAGTGGTGGATAGTTAGAGTGAGAAAGAGTGTAGAGCTACAGAGAGAGATTGTATCTGTGTGTTTGTGTGTATATATATATATATATATATATAATATAAATAAAATTCTTTTATATTATTTTTTATAATTGTTTATTTTAGTAATTAGAGTAAAATGTCTAAAATACCCTCATGGAGGATCCACCTGGTCAGATTTAACTATAAAAACTAACTCAGTTATGGCTAAAGGACATAACACGCAAGGGTTTGCAAACATTAAGTATGTTTTCTGAGCTTATTAAAGATAAAGGACATACTTTGTAATAAATAACATACATAAAGGACGAACTTTGTAATTTACTCTATTATATATTATTTGTTATTAATACGACCTCATTACATCAAGCATCTCATTGGATTCAACAACAATGTCTTCAAATCACCGGATTAGATCATGAACCCATATTAGAGGTCAAACAAAAGCACAACAGAACCACATGAATAACATCATTTCCACTTTTACTTCAATGCACTTACATGATCGGGTGATTTGGGATTTTGTAAAAATGTGACGTGACTGTGTCGTCCCGATCAGACAAAAACCCAATTAAACCTAGGTAGCTAGGGTAAGTCGGGTATCGAATCCACGAAGAGCAGGTGGTCAATATTGCACGACCCGTTCGATTAGTTAGACTATTTACAACTAATGTACAAGATGATTATGAAGATTGCTATTTTTATTTATTTGTTTGGTTTTTAAAATAAATCGGAATGAACCGACAAACTGATGTTATCGAAAACAATGATTTATTAACTAAACTTGTAAACTAAACTACTTAATTGAAAACAAGAATTAAGAATACGGATCACACCCGGTTTCGGTAATTGTAAGTCCTAGGGTTCCTACATGTTTTAATTCCACTCAATTGCATACGATTAGCGGATTTAGTGTACCGTGACTTAGGTGCCAATAACTATCAACGTCCCGAAGAACGGACAAGAATGCTTTGTAATCAACACAAGTAAATCCTAACCACGACAACGCATAACTACACATAACCATTTCGCAAAGTCATAACTTTTAACATCGTTCGACAATTTACGAATACGAAACAAATGTAAACTATTGTCAATGGTTTAAAAAATCAATACAAGTTGTCACAAAGTCGAATCAAAGAACAAATGCATAAACCCTAGAAAATACAACTACCTACACCGGGGTGAAACCGAAGAGACTAGCCGCTCATGGTTGGGTGGACGCGATCACCGGCCAACGAACACGAACACGGAGCCATGACCTTGAGTCTTCAAGAGTGGTGAAGGTTAGGGTTGAAGGTGATGATGGAAGGTTGAAGATGGTGGAATGATTGAAGGTTACAGATTATGGAGAATTGGTTAGGGTTTTGATGTTAGAGGTGAAAGAAAGATGTTAGGTGTGGATTAGAGAGGTAGGTGCAATTGGTGATGAATGGTTGGTGAAAAGATATGATTGATGGCTCCAAGATCAAAGTTTGGACTCCAAAAATAGTGTAAGTTACGAATTCAATGCTCCCCCACCAATAGAAATCAACTTTTAGCTAACACAATATAAAATTCGCGTCGCAGAAAAATACTGCCCGTCGCCGACGGGTTCTCCTGATCATGTTTTCGTTCGACGGCTTGTATTGCTGGTTACGGGGATCTTTGGCTGACGGGATTATCTGGAGCCCGTCCCGGACGGCCCTATACCCGTCGGCGACGGCCTCTTGAACACCACTTCTCCAATTTCCACTTCTTGCACTCCCGGTTGATCCGTAACGCGTCTCGGTGCTCCGGTTTTTGACCCGATGACTCGTAAAGCTCCCGAAAAGCTCCTTAAACTCCATCAAACCTGCAAAACACATTTTTGATTAAAAGTAGGCTATCCGAAATTAAAACTTATGTAAAAACATCAAGTTATGCAATAACAAACACCGGTTTTCAACCACGTATCAAAATGTTTGTTCTTGTACTTCTTTACAAAATTACATAGAATTCAAGAAAACGAAACAATGAATTAAACGATGTTGAGTTATTCAAAGTTATGTTGAATACTAAATGAGATGTTGACCAAAATTCAAACAGATGTTGACCAAAAGTCAATCAGATGTTGACCAATAGTCAAACAGATGTTGACCTTAAACAGATGTTTGGTTTAAGGCCAAACATCTGTTTATGGCCAAACATCTATTTAAGGTCAAACATTTGTTTAAGTCCAAATATCTGATATAGAAGGCCAAACATCTGTTTAAGGCAAAACATCTGTTTAAGGTCAAACAACCGTTTAAGTCCAAACATCTGATATAGAAGGCCAAACATCTATTTAAGCCTGAACAAATGTTTAACTTAATCAGATCTACTGTCTTCTCACACTCTTTTCCTCTTCAAAACACTGTTCAACCTAACATGGGTTTCCATCAACTGTTGACCAAAAGGCAAATAGATGTTCAAACCACTGTTTGTTATTGTACTTCTTTAAAAAATTACATAGAATCCAACAAAACGAAACAATGACTTAAAGAACTATAATTTAACACCCAATCTAATCGGGCAAAGCAATCTATTATCTTAAAATTCCCTGGTTTTTACAACATGAAACACAACATCATCATGCCAAATACAGTCATAGTTCCCTAACAATATGAAACATCTGATTAAATAAAAAACGTGTTATATAACATTTGTGTATTCAAATGTCCAAAAAAATCATAAGACAAATATATACGGTACCATCTCATCCATGAAGATCATATCAAGGCGATATGTTTCATTTTTGTTTTCATTCATCATCTTCCTCGACATGCTAACAATCTTCACTCTGATCGAATAGTTATTTGAGAATGTATTAAGATCGTTAAGCATGCTAACCTTTGCAACCTCCATTTGAAGACTGTACATAAAAAAAATAAGCAAAATATATCTATTGATAAACGTAATATGATAATACAATTAGCATGGATGTTCATAAAAAAATATCAAGGTTGGAATTCAAGCTTATCGATTCTCCATTCACAATTTACATTGAATGCAGTGGTAAATGTAATTTGAAAGGTAAGTAGTGCATATCCTTATATCACGTTTTATTAAAGTAATTAAATATTAGAAATGATATGCAAAGTAGAAAAAAAAAGAGAGAACGTCAATTTTAAATTACCATTTGCATATTTTGAATTTCAAAAGTTATTGATATTATCAGTAATTACTGATTTGATTTGAAAGGAATTGTCATGATGACTTTTCTAATTTTTATTTTAACTTTAATTAAGAGATAATAACCGTCAGTTTGAAATTCACACTTTGCATATTTTCAATGTCCAAAGCTCAAGAAATTAGCATTAATTACTGATTTAATTTGCAACAAATTATCATCAAGAGTTTTTTTTTTTAACTTTAATTTTTATCATGAAAACAATGTTGGAGGAACTTTTATCTCATTGGAATGTAACGATTAGGTAAAATGGTAATTTCATTGTAATTCTAGTTTTCATCTGATAATTTCAATCTATCACTAATTAACTCCATCAACAATAAAAATGTGAGTATTGGCTGTTTTTTAGGGAAACCACTGATGGTCAATAACAGTGGATGTCAACAATAAAAATGTGAGCAGTGATTGTTTTTTAACTATTAGTGGATAGCCAAGAGTGATTGAAACACTGATGTTTGGTCAGTCGGTGGTCAACATGAAGAATGAAAAAACAGAGGTTGTCTTTCAGCAGTGAATAACTTTTAACAATCAGATGTTTGAACAAACACAATGGTTGTAACAGACTTTTAAGGATTAATGAAAACTATCATTTTTAACTATTTCGAAGAGTGTTAAAATGTGAGAAGACAGTGGATCTGGTTAAACATCTGTTTAGACTTAAACAAATGTTGGGACTTAAACAGATGTTTGGCCTTATATATCAGTTGTCTGGACTTAAACAGAAGTTTGACCTTAAACAGATGTTTGGCCATAAACATATGTTTGGCCATAAATAGATGTTTGGCCTTAAACAAATGTTTGAGCTTAAACAGATGTTTGCCCATAAACATCTGTTTGCAAAAAAAAAAAAAAAAATCAAGAATATTATACCCAAACAATCAAAATGAGGAGCTTAATAATCATCCACGTGTACTTCATTTTTTTATTTATTAGTATAAAGATCAAACAACTGTTCAATTTATAGTACAGATCAAACCACTGAGGTGATGTGATAAATAGCGTTACATATAAACACTGTTGTGATAAACACTGTTACATATAAACACTGATGTCATAAATACTGTTACATATAAACACTGAGGGGATGACATCTAACAACCTATCAGACTATAAAACACTGATGTGATAAATACTATTACATATAAACACTGTTAACATAAACAAAGGTAGAATAACTGATGTTGATTGTTGGGTCAAAATGGAGAATGATGTTATCAATTAAGGCGACTTTAATTAGCGATTTTATTATTTGTATGATCTAGCGTGACGTAGCGATGCTAGTTAGTATTCTTGTGCATTTTAGTGGGTTTGGTAGGTTTTCCAAGCAAGAGGCGTCTTGCTTGGAGGACAAGGCTCAGGGGCTATATATAGATTACCACACCTCACATGGAGGGCGTGCATTTTGTGAGCCACCACCCCGAGGGAGCTCACCCGGGGTGGATGGTTATCTTTTGTATTCTCTTATCACATTCAATGAAAATATCTATGTTCCAATTATTAGAGTTTCTATCTTTATTGTTCATTTTCGTTTGTTCTTGGTTCAAAATCACCCGTCTCCATATTTTATATCGAACCGAGGCTGAAATCGGATCGTTTCGGACCTCTCATTGATGCTGAACCACTGTTGTTGTTGGGCAGTGGTTCACCTTTGGTTAATCAGGCCTTTGGTTCATCAGTGCTTGTCTTCAACAGGGCTTTGGTCTTCATCAGTGCTTTGGTCTTCAACAGTGGATGAACTTCATCAGTCTTGTGTACAACAGTCTTTATATCCAACAGTTGTTAGGAAAATCAGTGCTTTGCCTTATTAACTTATTATAACCACTGTCATTGGAGGAAACTTAGATGGCCAGTGCTTATTGTGGATCAACGTGTAACTTCAACAGCCAAATCAACATCATCTTTATCTCCTTCAGCAATATCCGCTATCTTTTATTCGATTCTTGGATCAAATGTCTTGAACGTTTTCCCTTTTCATCAAAACAAAACATATATATATATATATATATATATATAGTGGAGAGTTCAAATGAGAAGAAATTTTTTGTAAAAAGAAAAAATAACAAATTTCAACCAATAAGAATGCTTTATTTTACTTCATTTAATATAAATATTTAATGTTACTATAAGGGTACATTGGTAAATCTACATAGGTCATCAATTTGTAGTATTCCTCTTTAATAGCTAATACATTAAAGTTTTTGTAACTTATCTTCAAAATATATATTTAAAAAAATATAAAATAAAATAATTTAAAGTGTAGGATAAATTAGAAGTTGTGTAGGATAAATTACGAGTTGTGTAAGATAAATTTCAACGTGTAGGATAAATTTTGAAATAAGTAGGACAACTTTTTGATGTATGTAGTAAAAAAAGTTAGTGTGGAGGATAATAGTCTTTATGACTAATTAATTAGTCAAAAATGAAAATAAATGAGATAAGTGAAAAACTATTTAGTGTTTTACAAAATTACCATTTGTTCTTTTTCTTCTCAATTAAATTTTCTTCTCAAATGAACCTTCCCCTACATATATATATATATATATATATATATATATATATATATATATATATATATATATATATAGGGTAATGCTAGATAAAAAACCCTAAAATTCTTAGAAAACTCTGGAAACCCAAATGGGAAGCCATTTTTACCCAACCTCCCGACATTTTTTTTTTTTGAAAAAAATTACACATGTAATATACATGTTTTTAGAGTGTTTTGGGCCAAAAAAAAACAAAAAAGCGCCGAAGGGATTTTTAAAAAAAAAATAAACAAATTTCAGCTCCTAACACGTGTTAAGCAAAAAAGACACAATTTTCCTGAAATTCGCTGAAACTTTTTTTTTTTTTTTAAATATCCCTTCGGCGCTTTTTTGATTTTTTTGGCCCAAAAGTCTTAAAAACATGTATATTACATGTGTTATTTTTTTCAAAAAAAAAATGTCGGGAGCTTGGGTTTTCTAGGGTTTTTTATATATATAGGGTTTTCTATATAGCCCAACCCTATATATATATATATATATATATATATATATATATATATATATATATCGACAATTAATCTGAAAAAAAACACGTGGAACTAACAGCAAAAAGTGTACCTGAAACAGAATCGACGATTAAGAATAAAAAAACATGTAAAATTAACAATGCATAGATTAATGAAGGAAACTTACGGTGCTGATTAAGAAAACTCCGTTTAATTGCTCAAATTGAGATGACAGGTGATCTGCAAGTGATTACAAATGAATCAATGCATCAATAAACGGTAAATCAAAATGTTACGAATACCAAAAAATAAACCAGACCAATTGAGGTTACCTTGGTGTTGTGCAACGAAGAAGGAAGAAGATGATGCGACAACTATATGGTAAAAGAAGAGATTTAACTATATTATTACTCAAAAAAGTCACATTAGTTTTTATGCAATTGCTCTACACCAAACATACAATTTGGAGACATGTGAAATCACCTCGATGTCCATTACAACAGCACCTTCTTAAAAAACAAAGTAAAACTGATTGTAAGATTAAAACATTCAATGACTTACAGTACATGGATCCGACTGATCTCAATCATGCACTAAAATTCCTATACTCATCTGAGATTGTCTTCCTCTCCACCATCTTAATTCGTCTCTCCCTAACTTCAATTGTAAAGAAAAGGGCAAAAATCAAATACATGACTAAAACAACCTCATTGAAAGTGGGACTGTAAATGAGTATCACACCGAATAACAAAAAGCGATGAAGCCTAAACTTTGGGCTGGTATCACCTATCAACAGACCTGAAAACAAAATCAGTTTCTAAACAATGACTTCATGAAACTGAAAATCATTAAAGTAAACACAAATTAAGTAACAACCAACCTTAATTCAGAAGCCTGCAAATATAAAGTTACCACATAAATAATGAAGTAGAACTTGCTGCAAAAATAATAAAGTGTGAAAACAATCTCAAAAACTTCTCTGTAATTGAGTAGTAAAGCTACTTAATTTAGTTAACTACATAAACAATCCAACAATGAATTTACCGTCTTTCTCCTTCTCTTTCACATTTCCATCTCCCCAATAACGATCTGGCAGAGGTTACTTCTTATTAACATACTTTATAAAATAAAAATAATAATAATAATAATAATAATAATATGCATAAAATCTATATATTCTTCTTGGATTGCTAGAATAATATTATGAAAGTTGAAATAAAAACAGAGGATCAAGAAACATAGGGGCATCCAACATTACTAACATGGGTGAATAAATCAACAAAACAGATTGTGAAAAACAAAAACAAAAACTACAAACATATCAAAATCAATCTACTCGTAATCACATGATACAACAAAGCAAGCATCTGAATAAACAATAACAAATGAATGACAAAATCAAAAGCTACAAACATAGTTATTCATATATCTATTATTACAACATACCAGTGTCACCGATTAACATGAGCTTGTACAAAAGGGTTCATCGTGTACGATAAGAAACCCTAGGAGAGCTTCTTCTTCTTCTGAGGGTACAAAACGGTTCATCGTGTTCAGTAGAGAAAATAGATAAAACCAAATAAAATTTCTGAATGAAAATAAATAGATCTTACATGAATATTTTGTTCTTCAACTACTCGACAGTACATGATTTAGGGTTTCAAACGCAGATGTATCCAATAGAAGTAACCTCTGCCGGACGTTGTTGAGGAGATGGAAATGTGAAGAAGGAGAAGGATGACCATCAGAAAGAAAGGGGATCTTGTATGGAGAGGTGAATGAGAAGAATAAAGTAGGGTTTGTGAAAAGGTGAGAGTAAAGGGGAGTGGTACTGTTGGGCGGGAAAAGGGAAAAACGATGCCCTAATATACTGACACGTGGCCCAAATAACTTTCATTTATTATATATAATAGAAATAGATTTGCACTTAGTAAGAATTGAATTTGAGACCTCCCAAGTGGAAACCACTTAGTGAAAAACCCTATAACTTTTGAAATTGATTGTAGTTTAATGTTGTGGTAAGACTATGTATAATGGGGAAACATCTCAACTCTCACCTACATAGATGTTACTTTGACTTTGAACATCGTCTTAATGGGCATGAAAGGGAGGAGTGTGAGAGCATCCACATTGCAATTTTTATTTTTATTTATATAAATTAACTCACGTTAAGTGCTACAATTTGTTCACCTTAAAAAAGTCTTGTTTTATTCTTTTTATCTACCTCAGTCTAATTAAAGAATCATTTTCTTCTTTTTTTATTATATTTTCTTTTTCTTTCACTCACAACTATGCAATCCATATATTTATTGCTTATTTAAAAAAATATATGGAACATATCTATATCTATCCATCTCTTATACTAAAGCAAAATAATGGTTGACTTTTTGACTTTGATGTGGCTATTCTCTTTGGCCAGAGAATTGTGATTTTGGGCGGCATTCTAATTTCATCTATTCTCCTTCCTCTTCAATTCGTATTCAATGCTCTTCAATACACATAATTTCTAAAAATTCAATCAATTCAAGGTTTCTAAAAATATGAAATCTCCATCGTTCTTTGCCAAACCCTAATGAAATCTCCATCGTCCTGTGCCAAACCCTAAAATCACCGGCTCCATATCATTCTGAAACTTATTTATCTGAATCAAAAGGAACATCGATTTTCTTTGAGAATCTGGGATTCTTATTTCAGATTTTCGATTACAGTATAATGGAATTTATTTGGCAGCAATCGATTCATGGACACATCAGGTAATCAAATCTTCTTTCCAATTTGCATTAATGAAGTTTTAATCTTTTGTTGCATATCATTGATGCATCATCTTCCTTTGTGTTATCTTTAAGTTTTAAGCCATGTTAACAAACCCAAATTCTTAAACTTATTTATTTGATTGTTTCTTTTTGAAGGCAGATTGTTATTTTTTCTATTTTATCCTAATTCAAACCATTGGTTGTCAGCAATGATGAAGCTTTTGATGATGGTAGAGAGGAAGATGTTGTTGAGGTAAGTGTTTCTTGAGTTCACGATGTGGGTTTCTTGAGAATTGGTTTTGATAAAGTTATTTTTTATGAAGATATGTGTGTTCTTATCGCAATTGATTCGAATAATTGATGTGGTTTATTTTTTTTCTTTCCGTTTCTACATGTTTTTGTCTGTAAAAGTGATTAGTATTTTCGATTTAGGATAGTGGGTAAATTTTGATTTTGGATGTCAAAAGGGTTGCAAATTTAGTTTCAATATTGACATGGTTCTGTGAATTTCTTGACATAATTTTTGAAATTAAGTTCATGTTTATAGAATTTAGTTTCAAAATTTGACATGGTTATGATATTGATCTAGGTATTAATCCAGCCTTCATTCAATGCAAAAAAAAAACATTTTAATTTTTCAAATCGGATCTCTGAAGAAAATGCTCTGGATATTTTTTTTGTATCAGCTTGAAGAGAAGCGAGAAAAAGGGTGGGGGGGAGGTCGAAACAAATTCTGAAAAACTATTGATCTCAGATTTAAGAAACCGATAGAGGTTATTAAAGGTATTAGTTAGTTAGAATAGGAGTTGGGTGGAAAGTGTGTTTTTCCTAGAAAGTCTAGGAAGCAATAAGAACGCGACATGTGGCATTGAAGGATTTTATCTAAAAGGGCATTTATGTACTTTCACAATCTATTTTTATTTTAGGAAATTATCTTCAATAACTAACTATCCATAAATTTCGGAATTTTTTGTTTTTGATTTCTGATCTCACGTAATATCAATAATTCCTTCGTTTTCTTGCTGGAATCTATCAGCATGTTCTTGATACTGTGTTTTAACAGTTTGTTCTTGGTGATGTGTTTTAACAGCAAGCAGATTCATATAACTGTGTTTTATTATTCAGATTCATACAGTTGTGTTTTAACAGCAAGCAGATTCATACAGTTGTGTTTTAGCATTTAGATTCATACAGCTGTGTTTTAACAGCAAGCAGATTCATACAGTTGTGTTTTAGCATTCAAATTCAAACAATTGTGTTTTAACAACAAGTAGATGCATACAGTTGTGTTTTAGCATTCAGATTCATACAGTTGTGTTTTAACAGCAAGCAGATTCATACAGTTGTGTTTTAGCATTCAGATTCATACAGGTGTGTTTTAACAGCAAGCAGATTCATACAGTTGTGTTTTAACAGCAAGCAGATTCATACAGTTGTGTTTTAGCATTCAGATTCATACAGCTGTGTTTTAACAGCAAGCAGATTCATACAAATGTGTTTTATCATTCAGATTCATACAGCTGTGTTTTAACAGCAAGCAGATTCATACAAATGTGTTTTATCATTCAGATTCATACAGCTGTGTTTTAACAGCAATTCAGATTCATACAGCTGTGTTTTAACAGCAAGCAGATTCATACAAATATGTTTTACATCAACAGATTTCGCCCCAGATTTCGATCGGCTTCCGGTAACTGTTCCGCTGCTATCTATCCTTTCCAAAGTTTCCTGCTTTTTGAATCTCTTCCCTGCAACCAGCAATATACCGTCAATTACAAACAAGAATCACCCGTAATCGCTTTGTAAAACACGCAGGACAATGAAAGCTTGATCTTACGTATATGGAACAAGGAAAATCTCTTATCTTCATCCATGATTTTAGGTATTTTTGGTATGATTTTGGGGGTTTCTGAATTTGGGTTTAGAGAGAGAAAGAGATAGAGAGGGAAATTGGCGTGAATTAAGGAGGTGTGATATCTCTGACGGTTATTTTTGATTGGTTTAAAACTCACATAAGGACGAAATTACCCCTACTCATTTAAAACAATCTATTAAATATAGTTAATTATTACAAGATTGCCATTGATTTAATCTCAACTCTTAAACACACCAATCGGATGGACAAGATCGCTTCCTAGACTTTCTAGGAAAAACACACTTTCCGTAGGAACCCTACTCTATATATATGCTTTATATTGTTTTCTTTTGAGTGGACGTGTGTTAGATGAATTATGAAACTAAAACAAATACATTGATTTAAATGGATTGTTAATGTCAAATACATTTAATAGTTTAACAAAATATTCTTTGCATTTAATAGTGTCAAATACATATAATAGTTTAAGCAACTGTTAGAGGTGGCAAACTAAGTGTGTTGGATGGGTTTAGTAACGAGTCAAAATGGGTTATGAGGCAAAATGCTTACTTATCTTTTATCCATTTCTTTTGTGTTTTATAAATAACTGATGTGTTATATATGATTATGAAATCTACGCTACTGAATATTATTTAAAATTGATGTTAATTTTTCTACTTTAGTGTTTATAAATGTATAAATATTAGAGTTTCTATTGCATAGTTTGTTGAAGTCTTAATTTCATATTGCTCATGACAGTATGAATATGGCCCTGACATTATCTTTCTCTTGTTGCCGTTTACGCTGAGGTAATTAGCTGGTGACAACATGTATGCATAGCAAATTAGTTTCCTTGACTAACTTTTTATTAATTGATGCTTATTCTAGATTGAAAATATTGGGTGGGAACATTTGGTTAGATTGGCAAAAGATTTATTATTTGTCACATCTCATGCCGTGTAAGATCCGTTAGCCGAATGATGTTCACTTATGTTTAGCTTCAATAGTTTTTGATATTTTTTTATTTTTTGCTCAAAATCATGTATGCTTCACATAATGGTTTTTGTTTTTAAATCGACTGATTTTTTGTTTAACTTTGTATGTACGTAGCTCGACTTTGAATTCAGAGACATCACAATTTTTTTGAATAGTGTTCCACTGAATCCGCAAGTCAATTAAGCCATTAGAGCAGCTCATGCTCATGGGTATTTACTTATTTTACTCGATTTTTTACTCCGTTTTTCTTATTATATTTTGCATTTATATGATTAATGTTTATATGTTTATGAAGCTGTTATGATGTTTCATATGAAATTGTGTATATTTCAGATGTGATTGAAGGTACTTGGTGATGTGAATAAGTTTTTCATTGAAACAATCCCAAAAAGGTTATCAGATTTATGATTGTTTTTAGGGTATTATCACAGTCCTGTAATGTCGAGTATGACAAATTTATGTTTATTTTTTCTAATTGGAACCGGTCAATAATCAATCTTTGTGCTACTTTGCATATTCAGTTGTCAAACATATGGATAGCCAGATGTCAAAAAACAAAGAAACTGGACAAGGGATGTTCGAGAATTAAATTCTGAACAGACTCACGAGCGTTAAATTTAGAAAAAGAGAATAATTCTTGGTTTGGTTGTTCATGCAGACTGATTGAACCCAAAGACATGTAATGAATGAACTCATTCGACACACACGAAGATACATAAAGGTGACTATTACAGACATTTGCTATTTACATATAAAGGGAAAACTGACAAGGATGGATGGTAATTCAAAATCCAATATTTTTCTTTTTGTTACTTCAATGCAATAACTGTTTGTCTCTATGGTTGTGTTCATGAAGCCTCCCATTTGGCACATGATTTGAATGGACAACATTTTGTATGAGTTAGTTGTTCAAATATTAATATGTGGATCTGTTTGATTTAAAGGAACCCACCAGGACATGGTGACTTTTTCCCATCTTTGATGAACAGTGGGAAACTTGAAGCACTTTTGTCTCAGGTTTTGCTGTCCAGCTTAGTTTTTTGCACTTTGACTATATGGCATGTATATTCTTTGGGTGTTTATTTACATGCATATTTTCAAGTTTTGCTATGTAGTTCATTACAACTTAACCAATACGACATAACACAGTAGGTGACAAAATGGGTGTTATAATTTGATTTAGGGGTGTTTGGCATAAATTGTTAATAGTTTCACTTTTATCGATAATAAGGATGAGATTTGGGCAAATAGGTGATTCTGTTATTTTAGGTTGCGTTAGTCTATTTAAGTGCACATATCTAAACACCCCATTTACTTACCAATGGGTCAATTCTTATATATGAATTGATAATAATATGTTTTTTTTAATAAAATGAATAATAGTGTTTATATACTAAAACTTAAGCGAACTAACTTGCATGTGTAATTTGATGCTTTTGCTTCGAGATTTTCATCATGTGTGTTATGTGTAGGCGTCGTTTCTTCATTCGTTTTAGTGATTTGATTTGAGATGTGGGCTACATTTTTTTGATTACTTGAAATCTTGAATACAATTGATGAATGAAAATGTTGTTTAAAGAAATTGTTTTGGGTTTTGAGGATTCTTGATATGTTTAAAAAATAAGAACCTGGTATTTTGTTGTTGTTTGTAATTTAGTATCCGGGGATGGTTTGGTATTAAAGAGTATGACTAAAGGAATTTAACCTTTTTTCAAGATACTCGTGAAAGATGGATATTTTTTAGTTTTGAGGAAGGTAGTTCATATGCTTTTAGATCCCTTTTAGAGTATGATTCTTCTATTCTTGGGTTGGCTGATCTTATACTAAATGTTTGGAATTCCTTCTCAAAAGTCCTTTTTGACTTCTATGAAAAGTTAATAAGTCAAAAATTGTGACTTATTAACTTCTTCACTCACATCACATGCAATCCCGAACAAGTTAGAAGTCCTTTTGAACTTTTCAAAAAGTTAATAGGTTATAAGTTGATGAAAATAAGGAATCCCAAACACCCACTAAATAAAACGAGTCCGAGTAATCATGATATAGAGCAAGAAGATCCAAGACAAATGGATAAGACAAACGTGGCCTATAAAGAAAATCTTGGACTTTTGATTTTTTTTCGTATTTCCTTTTTTAGTTCATTTTAATTAATATTTACCTAAGTAATGGAAGGTTTTGTTTTCATTTAAAAGTCTATGTGAACACTGTTTAATAATATAATTACTTTGAGACTACCCATGTAATACACGGGTTCTAAAGCTAATGTTTCTATTCGAATGAACCTATAATAAAGTATTTACGCATTAAAGTATAAATTGTTTTTTGTTTAGCAACCCGTGTTTTGCCATTTGTCCTTTTATTACCCATCTTATTGCCAATATAAAACCGTTTTTTTTTTCTAACTTAGTTCCCGTTTCCTTTTTCATATATTCCTTTGAAATCCTTTCAAATAAAATGGTACCTACAATTCCCCTCTTTCATATTTTTCCCTCCAATTTATCATTGCATCTCTCCAATCTATAGCTAATTACATTAGTCATTCCCAATTTTCGAATATCTTTGTTTACAAGATTAAGAAGATAACATGTATTGGCGTGTGTTATTTATGACTCTACTTTCACGTGTTAATGTAATTTTAGATGTCAACATTGCCGGTTCAAGTCTTATTCGCCAAAAGGCATGAAAACATCATGAAGATTTCGTTAAGAAAAACTTAATATCTAATGAACATTAAGGAGATGTAGTATTGACACTTTGTCAACAATCTTAAAATATTATGGTTTCAAAATAACAGTTTAACGATTAAACGTTTAGAATTTGTACGTGTTTAGTTGGTGTAAAGCCACCCGTGTATTACACGGGTACTTAGACTAGATTTAATTTTTTCCCGTGTGAAGGAGCTGCCTAACACTTGCTCGTTAGTTCTGAAAAACTACACTTTTGCCCTGCGCCCCTGAAAAATATGGTCTTATCATCATTTTGGATTAATTGAGAATTATTCAGCCATCGCCCCACAACGTGAGCGGGGCATCAAGTAGACTACATTTTCTAATCGTGTTATAGAAGCTTATATTATATCTTTAAATGATATTGATACTAGAACTTTGACGCCTTCTGACAACATAATTTCTTTCACATTAAAATGAAGGCAGCTTCTGTTGTTTCACGTAATTTTTTATTCACTTGATTATTTAGTTTCACCCATCTATCATACGGGCTCTAAACGAGTAAGATGTAATAAAATGGAAGAAACTTGAAAATGGTGTATTAATAAGTTTACAAAATATTAAATTGTTAGCCAAAGTGTAAGAACTAAAGTTCTTTAAAGAGAAAATTGAGATAAAAGTTTATTAGAAATTGATCAAGCTAGATTTGTGGTTATTATCTTAAACAAAATTTGTTTATATGTACTAGTAGGATGCCCGCGCGATGCGGTGGGGGCGACACTTTGCATTGCAAAACTCGTTTCTGGTAGTTTTTTTATTCGTATAATATTTATGATAACATTATTGTGGTGGATATATGTCATAAGTTTACACATATGTAAAAGTTTTGTTCTTTTATAAAAAATAATAACCAAAAGACAAAAAATATTGTTTTTTTGTATAAAAATTAATAATCAAAAGACAAAAAATAAAAGATAAGTTGTTATAATTGTAAAGTTTGTTTATTTTATTGGTTAAATTATAAAGTATAATTTTATTCTTTAAAGTTCATAACTTTTTATAAATATCCACATAGTACTCATCCAATAAACTTTAAGTTTAAAATTTTCGTTTTTATAAAAATAAAAAATAGTATTTGACTCGTAAGTACGTTTTAGAGCTTTAACTTAAATTGTTAAATTTCGGGTTTTTACAAATATAAAAAATTATATTTTTATAAGATTTCATAAACTGTTTTTATAAAAAAATAGGATGATAAGAGTTTATATCTTTATTAACTTTATATCATACTAAGTTCAAATTTTTAGTTCCTAACTAATCTTATCTATATGAGTCTACTTTTAACTAATAATCTCTAAAAATATGCAACACAATCTACTACTATGTATCTAGTCAAGTTGGTAAATAATTATTTTAGAACTGACTAATATTATCTATAACAATATAGTTGAACTTATAATTCCTAAAAATTTGGAACCCAGTTTAGAATTTATATAGTAAAGATTGTAAATTTCTGGAGTATTTTATTTATATTACTTGTTATAAAAATGTTTATAAAATAATTATTTTTTTATTAACTTTATATCATAGTAAGTTCAGTTTTTTAGTTTAGCTTTAAAGTTTATTACTTTATTACTTTTTAATTAAAAAATACAAATTATTAGATTAATATCCAAGAATAACTGCAATAATTTTTTTTATTAGTTGACTTATAATTTCTAAAATTTTGGGACATAGTTTACTATTTATCTACTAAATATCGTAAATTAGTATTAAATAATTCCTAAAATTTTGGGATATAGTTTACTATCTATCTACTAATCCGTAAATTAGTATTAAATAATTCCTAAAATTTTGGAACATAGTTTATCTTCTATCTACTAAATATCAAAGTTTTGTTTTGTTATAAAAATTAATAATAAATAAAGTATAGAAAAACTGTTTTAAACATGTAAAGATTCGTTTGTTAATAAAAAATACTAAACAAATGACAAAAAATAAAAAACAAGTTGCTATCGTTATAAAGTAAGTTTATTTTGTTGGTGAAATGATAAAGTTTATAATTTTATTGTTTAAAGTCCATAACTTTTTTAAATATCCACATCATACTCATCCAATAAACTATAATTTTAAAATTTTCGTTTTTGAAAAAGTAAAAAGTAAAAAATCGTAGGTGAGTTGTAGGTACGTTTTAAACACCTTTAACTAATGTTAAATTTCATTTTTATAAATATTTAAAAAATCATATTTTTATAAAACAGTTTTTATAAAAAAAATAGGATGTAAAAGTTTATATCTTTATTAACTTTATCTTTTTATTTAAGAAATACAAATTATTCGAAAAATCTATAATATTATATAATTATTTTTTCATATCTCGTGTCGTCCAACACTTTTTTTTTATAGAAGGCACTAATGGATATATACGAAATCCTCGTGAAACACGACTGTTAAATTGAATAAGTTTAGTGTGCTTTGTAAATACAATCTTGAATTTACTCCAAACCAAGAGGTAGTTTTCATGTTTTGGCCATTCTTGGTAATCGAATTTATCTCTTTGGAGATGATCAAGTACGAACATGTAAATTATATAATACGAACATGATTAAGTACTAAAGTATATTAGTTCAATCGAGATGTAAATTATAAGTGCAATAAAATAACACAAAACATAAACTTCAAATATAAAATAAACTTTATTATTCAAGGGATAGTCTATATCAAACTAAAACAACTGAAAATGAAAAAAAACATAAAAACACTTGATATATTTCATCTAAAATCTCTACTTTTTTGATCTGTTTTTCTTGTTTGTGCTCGAATCAGCAGTATCATCTAATTCATCTTCTTTCTCATCGTCCTCAGAATCATCTAAATTTATAACCTCGACCCATTTCCATTCAGAGAGTCTCTTAGATCTTTTCTTTTGATTCTCATACTTCCGATCCTTAAAAAACAAAAATTTAATAAAAAAGTTAAAAAATGATTAAATAAATTTAAAAAAAGAACAAATATAGAATAAAAAAATTTAAAAAAGATTAAATAAATTTTAAAATTACCTCTTCACTAAATTGACGTTGAAGCTTAGACTTGTATGGACTGAACATTGCACCATTAGAAATAATTTCAACACTATTATCACCATCATCCTACAATAAAACACCAAATAATAATATAACGAACTTGTTAATATGAAAGATTATAAGCGAAAATATTACTTAAAAACTAACAAAAGCTTGTTCAACAACTGGGGTGTTTAAATTGGTGTGTTGAATATGAAAAATCAAATAAGTTAGTATTCACATAAAAGTAAATAAAAGAAAACAATTATTCATTATTGCGATATAACAAAACTTATCATAGAACCGACCTTAGATTTTTCAATATCGCATGCTTGTTTTTTCGCATCAAGAATTCAGAACTGGCTCTATGTTTTAAATCTGTTTAGCAATAGAAATGTAGAATTGTGAGTGTTTGCTATGTATTTGTATTCCATTAGGGTTTAGTTTTAGATTGGTCATCCATTTATTTAGGAAGTTTGTTGTGAGTTTTAAGTTTTTAAAATAAGATGCACATATCCTGTTTAGTTTGTTGTGGCATGTTTAATAGAAAGTTTGTTGTGAGTTTTATCTATACTTACTATATTAAACATGCCACAACAACTGACTCTGTACAAGTAAAATTAGGGAATATTTTAGTTTATTAAGGTCGTTCAAAATAAAAAACTTGGGTAAAAAACAAATGTTAATGTACGGTAGCTAGGTAATGGTCAAAGCTGGCTTGGGTAGAAAACAAATGTTGGCTTTAATCAATTGTACATTTACGCATCGGCTATTTGTACTTTATGAACGCACGGCGAAACTAAAAAAGACAACTATCGAAACGTTTAAAAAATGTGCCGGTCGTCATGGTACCTTTGGATTTTTTTAAAACATTACGGGTTGTAAGATATCGCAGGAATACATTAAAGAATTAAAGAGGGGGGGAGTGTAACTAATTACCCATAATTATGTTAAATGTCAAGGATTTAAATGTAATAGATCCAGGGACTAAAAAATAATTATGGTTTAAAAGACCACATTACCATCATTCTAGGGGTTTGTTTATAAATAATGGGGGAAGAAGTTCTTAACTTTTGGGAATCATTCCCTCATGTATTATAATATAGTATAGATATGCCATAGTTAAAGTCAATTGTTAATTTATTATCTTGAATTCTTATTATAACTAGGATTGAGACCTGCCGCAATGCGGCGGGGATTCTTTAGTTATAACTAAGTTGATCTAGGACCCGCACGTTATGTTAAACCTGTCAAACGGGGAAAAAAGACGATGTAAAAAACGTTCACCTACACACACACGTTGCGTCATGTTAACTCGCAAAATTTAGAACGAAACGTAAAAACGTTAAACCAAAGACGCACCTTGCGATGTGTTAAGTCACAAAATTTAGAACCAAGCATATAGCGAAAAATTTGCGTAAAATGAAAACTATAAAGGACCAAAGTTGAAAGTAAAAAAAGTTATGAGGATAGAATGCAAAAGATAAAAAGTTTTGGGTTAAAAGTAAACAAACAAATAGTTTTGGGTTAAAAGTAATTTATTAAATACTTTTTGGTAAAAAGTAAAAAAAAAAAACATTTTTTTTAAACCCACAAAGCCAAAGTTACGACAACTATATGCATAACCATTTTTTCTTTGAAAACCCCCCAAAGCACACCCCGCGTTGCGGCGGGGCGTAAAATGGTGTCAAAACCCGTCATCGACCACCAACGCTGACTCGACCTAGGATATGCGTGTTGCGACGAACCTGTCAAACATGGAAAAATATAGGTAAAAATGTTGAACCACACATGCACGTTACGTCGTGTTAACTCGAAAAATTTAGAACTATACGCAAAACGAAAATTTGCGAAAGATGAAAAGTATAAGTAACAAAAGTTTTGAAGTTAAATTGCAAATAATGAAAAGTTTTGGGTTAAATTTAAAAAACAAAATATGTAGGGTTAAAATGAAAAAGGTAAAAACCTTTTGGGTTAAAAGTAAAAATTCAAGTTTTTTTTTTTTTTTTTTTTTTGAAAAATGCCCTAAGCACAAGTTACAAATCTTGATGCCTATATTTATTGCTTCTTTATAGTAATAAAATAAACGATTCCAAATCTCACCAAAAAATTTTAATTTCCTTTATTTTAAGTTTAAAATCTAATTATGTTAATGTTTTTTTTCATAAAAGTTAATATAAAAATTGAATTCTAATTATTACTTTTTAACGACAAATTTCTTTTAATCCTTGTCGTCCGTGAGACTTGAACCTAAGACTTATATTTCAAACTCAGGTATTTAAAGTTTTTTGTCTTTATCAATAAACCAACACCCCGTTGGTAATTATAACTGTTACTTAATTAAAGAAAGAAATAATTTTACTGGAAAATTTATTAACATTACTTACTCGAATGATTCAAACTAAAATATTTTAATAACAATAACTATAGATGGGGATGTTAAATAAAGTGATTAGTGTTTTTTCAACACTAGAAACACTAGTTTTTTAATATTCTAAATCGTGTATGCGTGTATACTAAAAATTTTACAACACTAGGAATTTCCTACCATGTGTTGTGACAGGGAATCCGTGTACAAATCAAATGGTAAAGACTAATATAAAGGTACAAAATATAAAGGTGTAAAACACCCAAACACTAAATAAAATGTAACAAAAAAAGTAGATAAATTTCCCGCGCATTACAACAGTACGTTTCGTCTTATATTAAATTCGAGAAAAACCACGCGAGTGTAGATAAAAAAACTTGTGTCGAAATGCAGATAAAAACACATTTGACAGTATATTTACAAATAACGCAAAGTTACATGCTAAATTAAACTCAAGTAAAACCGTGACATTATTACAATTAATAAATAAATTTACTAAAAAGTAAGATAAGACTATAATTATTCTATATATATATATATGTGTGTGTGTGAAAAATATAACACACAATTTGTTTAACATATTTAATAGATAGAATAAAAAATATCTGTGTATAAAATTATGAATTATTTATATTTTCTATCTGTTTTATAAAATAAAATAAAATAAGCCTTGGTTTTTTTGTGGCTTATTAAAGTCCAGAAAAAAAAATTAGTGACCATAATACAAAGAAAACATGTTATTATTGTAGCTAACAGCCTAACAAGATGTATTATAATGTATAATATAATATAATATAATATAATATAATATAATATAATATAATATAATATAATATAATATAATATAATATAATATAATATAATATAATATAATATAATATAATATAATATAATATAATTAAAAAATAAATTGAATAAAAATAAGATAAGCCTTTATTTATTCTAAAAATAAATAAAATATAAAAAAAATACAACACACTGTTTGTTTAACATATTTAACATATAGAAGAAAAAGTAGTTGAGTATAAAATTATGAATTATTTATATTTTCTTTTTTGATTTATAAAAGTAAAGTAAGATATAAAAAGTTAAAAAAAAAGAAACTTTGATAACCAAAATACAACAGACATATACCTTACTGTAGCTAACATGACATAATTTAATATGTATTATAATATAATATAATATAATTATAATTATAATATAATATAATATCTAATGGTTAATAAACGGTAGGTATCACCAACTCGTAAGGGACTCAAAATACATAAAAATTCAACCACGAAAGTTTAGTTTTAAAGTTTAGCAGGTCAATATGTGTTTAACTCAAATTATGTATACTATAAAGAGTTAACAACACAGATGGACCCTATGGTTTATAGCTAGTTTCACCTTTGAGTACTAACTTTTTTTTAACAAGTTCAGGTTTTATGGTTTCAATTTTGTAACACATTTGGGTACTAACATCAAAATTAGTTAATTTATTAATATAATGACTAAAATACCCTTCCATTTTTTTTTTAATTTTATCAATGTAACACCTTTGGGTAATAACACCTAATTTTATTTAAGTTTAAATCAATTTTACAAAATCTATTTTTTTATTTTCATCTTTTTATTATATCTCTTAATTAACATAAAATCTATTTATTTTTTATTTTCATCTTTTTATTAAATTTCTTATTTAACATAAAATCTTCTAGTTGCACTAGTATTTTTTTGTTCATTTACAGTTTCTATCTTTTTAGTTAACGTGATATTTTTTAGTATTTTAATTTCAGATGGGCGTATATGGACATATTAGATGTGATGCTCTCAAAATATGTCGCGAACTTCCATTAATAAGGTCGATACCCACACTCGAACTCCATTGATGCAAAATGTCTGATTCTCAAGAGCTCTGGTTTGCTTATGGTGATATAAATATTCAATTAATAAGAAAATAATTTAAAATAATTTATATCTTAGTGATCAATATAATAAATATAAAAACTGTATAAGTTCTAAAATAGTAAAATATAAATGAACAAAAAAAATACTGGTGTAACTAGTAGATTTTATGTTAAATAAGAAATTTAATAAAAAGATGAAAATAATAAAAATAAATATATTTTATGTTAATTAAGAGATATAATAAAAACATGAAAATAAAAGAAATGAATAGATTTTGTAAAATTGATTTATACTTAAATAAAATTATGTGTTAGTACCCAAAGGTGCTACATTGATAAAAAAAATGGAAGAGTATTTTAGTCATAATATTGATAAAATTAACTAATTTTAGTGTTAGTGACCAAATGTGTTACAAAATTGAAACCATAAACCTAAACCTGTAAAAAAAAGTTATTATCTAGAGGTGAAACTAGCTATAACTCATAGGGTCCATATTTGTAATTAACTCTACTATAAATAAATGAGTAAACTGTCATTTTGGTCCATGTGGTTTGGGCATTTTTGCCATTTTAGTCCAAATCTCAAACTTTTAAAATCTGAGTCCTTGTGGTTTCACTTTTATTGTCATTTTAGTACAAAATTCAAAAAGTCCTATTTTTTACTGTTACCACCTGTCTATTTTGTCTTTTTTGTGCATGGCTATTTTTGTCCAACTACTTTAAATTTAACATTTTCTTAATTAAAAAGCTAAAGCAAATAAATTATTAACACATTTAAATACCCCTCTTAATATTCATAAACACTATTTCATCATCTTCAACCCCTGGATCAAAACCCTAACCAAAGACATCTTCAACCCCCTAGTAAAACCCCAACACACAGTAGATCAAAGCACATCATTTTCAACCCCCTAGTAAAACCCTAACACACAGGGTACGCCGTCTGTTCCCATCATTTGCACATCATTTGCAACTGAACTTGTCGAACATCCAACACCTGAATCATCGGTTTCGCGTCCGTCGTTTGCAAATTTCCGCCACATATCGCCGATATTACGCCTGCCGTTAGTCTCACCGCCATTGATGGAGGTTAATTGCAGTTGTGTGTGTAAGAAGATTTGGAATTCTGGAAACCCTATAGAGAGAAAGTATGAGAGAGAGGGAAAATAGGAACTGAATCTTGGTGTTGGATGTTCTGCAAGTTTTGGAAACCCTAACAGAGATATAATAATGTAACACATAGGGTATGCCGATGATGAAGATGATGAGGCCGGTTTGATTGAATTCGTGTTAATCCTCGTTGTTGATTGAATCAGGTTTGTGTCATAAGTTACCTCATTGTTGATTGAATCAGGTTTCATTGAATTGGTGTGATTCGGATCTGAATCGGTTGGGCGAAATGGAGCTGGAGATGGTTAAGAAGGAGTTTGAGCAGGTGGTGGTGCTAGTGCGAGAGGGTGGTGGCAGGTGGTGGTGGGGTGGGGGTGGGGGTGCGAGAGGGGTGTGGCAGGTGGTGTTCCATCGGAGATGCGATTAACCAACTATGGATTCACCAAATACCAATTAGAGATGCTGCACCAAATACCAATGTCGGAACAAGAAGGAGCTGTCTTCTAGGTATTTGGTGAATGGAAATATATGTTATATTAAAATCAGAATGACCAAAATGCCACTACAAAAAAAGACAAAATAGGCATGTTGGAACAGTAAAAAATGAGGGTTTTTGAATTTTGGACTAAAATGACAATAAAAGTGAAACTACAGGACCAAGATTTAAAAAAATTGAGATTTGAACTAAAATGACAAAACTGCCCAAACCACAGGGACCAAAATGACAGTTTACTCTAAATAAATAAATATGCTATTTTATCATATCAATCAACTTTGACCCTTTAACTTTGTCATTAACCAACTTTAGCCCATCAACTTTGGTATGATATGTTTATCCCCTTAACTAAACAACTTTAGCCTTTCAACTTTAACAATGACATGTTTAGTCCCTTAACTAAAGCATCAAACAACTTTAACTCTCACGATTTGCTTATTTCTATCTACGTTTCGAACCCGTTACGGAGTGCCGACGGTAACCCTATGGTTACGCTTAAATCTATCTATTATAATAAAAGAAACCAATTATAGGACACTTGTCATTCATTGAGACTATCTATTTTTTTGTTTTCTTATTAAATTAAATAATTTACAATTTTGAGGATAAATGTTGATCATCAATTCTCAATTAAAAGATAATATTAAATCAAATCTAATCATTATTATATAATACTAAAATTATTGATTATTTTAAATTTAAAAATATGTATTATTGAAAGTCGATTATTTTGAATTTACCCATTTACTGACATATTATTATATTATAACTCATAGCTTAATATATTACGGGTTATATTATAATTTGTTGTTGGGTGAATAAACGGGTATGCTAGAAAATAATAATCTGCTTTCTATTTTAAGTATAAAATAATGATCGTTAAATTAGGTTCTTTGTAGTCTACGAATGCCTTATATAAAACAAAAATTATAAATAAAATAACTTGTATTTTTTTTAAACGGCTAAGTTTTTTTTTTCTCTCCATTAATTCTAAACTAAATAACTTATATGAGTATAGTCTACGAATCTATATCTATACTATATAATAAACAAACCTATGAGTGACACGTATCATTTATTGATGCTATCTATTTTTTGTTTCCCCTTATAATTAATAAATAGTACTTTGAAATTCATTTTTAAAGACATGTTTTGATGACTGTATGTGTCAACCGATTAAATTACATTTTATTCAACTTATATAATACATAGTTTTATTCAACCTTTGTAATATACAGTTTTATTCAACCTATGCAACACATGTGTTTTTTTAAGATATATTTTTATTACTTAATGTATAAAATTATATTTATTCAACCCGTGTAACACACGGGTTTTAAACTACTTCTAAAATAATCGAATTTTGAAATGGAACTAAAATTTGCACCAACACTTTCACATCTACATCCAAACGCGTCCTATAAACGCCACCTTCACACCACTGTTCGTTCCAAATCAACAGGCTCCGCCTCCGAATTAGGGTTTTCCGACACCAATGGTATCTTCTTTACTCTTCCTCATCATGTAGACAGATGCGTATGTATCTATATGTATGAATGCCGATTATAATTTGAATCCAATTTACCTAGGGCTATTATGATTATCATCGCCTTTTGGATTATATTTACATTCTTGTACGATTTGTGATCTATATTATCGAATTTTGTTAAATTTTACTTGTGATGTTTACGATTGATTGTTGTTTCTACGATGCTTGTTGATATGAATTCTGCTGAGATGGAATCTGAATTTGAATTTCAGTTTTATCTGATTTTGTCATGCTTATGGGTGTGTTTTTGAGATAGTTAGGGCTACTTACTCTTTGTCTAGGTTTTAGGAACATGATTTGGTATAAGGTCAACTGTAGCAAGATCAATGTTAGTGATGAAGTGAATTAGAAGTTTAGAACCGAAACCTCAAATTCTATGCACCTGTTCATCGTTCTAATGATAAAGTTAAAGAAGAAGATCAAAATTTATAATTATTTTGCCGATGTATTAAGTTACTAATTAGGAGGAAGGGCATATATGAAGCTGCCGGGTTCACTGTTCACTCGTTCAGTGATGGATTCTCACTCTCTATCGTATTTATAGAAGATTCTTAATATCTTATATGTCTCATAAGGAATAATGAACGCGGTCTTTAATGTTCTACTTTTGTATTTTTTAGATATATAGAGCTATTTTCTTCTTGTGCTGGTTTTAGGAGCATATATAAATGGCATACGGTTGGTTGAGGCAAGATAAATGTTACTTGTTAGTAAAGTATACGGATAGTCCCTGTGGTTTTCAAAATTTTGGAAATCGTCTTTAAGTATGAGAAATTGAACAGATAGTCCAAACTTTTGTAATTTGTAATGGTTGTCAATAGCGGCTATAGCGACCGCTATAGCGCGCTATGTAGCAAGGCGACCAAGTGTCGCTATCTGGGTCATAGCGACCAATAGCGTGAATAGTGACAGTTAGGTTTTTTTTTTTTTTTTTTTTTGGTGTAAATAGCAATTAGATATAGCTATAAAATAGCTGGAATTATAGGTTTTTGTTAAATATACATGTAAAATGGCATATATACCAGGGTATTTTGATGTAATACATATATAACAATTTTCAAAATTCTTTTTCTAGTGTATCGCTATTTATAAAATAGCGGTCGCTATTCGCGATGTAGCTTATAGGTTCCTTGTCGCTATTCGCTATTAACAACTATGCTCTAGTCCGAACTTTTCCAATTGGTAACACTTTTAGTCCCCATCTGTTAACAAAAAAGTTAACCCCATCTGTTTTCATGGACTAAAGGTGTTACAAAGCGCAAAAGTTACTTTGGACTAAAGGTGTATTGCAAAAGTTTTAGACTTTCTTTGTAATTTCTTATTGTTAACGACGGTTTTCAAAATTTTGGAAAACCGCGGGGACTATCTGTGTACTTTACTCTAAATGTTAACGAGGAAGTAAATTATAAACAGAACCTCAAATTCTATGCAAATGTTCATCATTCTAATGATAAAGTTAACAAGGAAGATCAAAATGGATGATGATTTTCTTAAGATATTAATTAGGAAGGATATATATGAAGCTGTCGTGTAAGTGTTCATTGTAGAGTGCTGGATTCTCACTCTACACTGTATGTTAGTATTTGTAGAAGATTTTTATATTAATGCGGTCTTTAATGTTCTACTTTTGTCTGTTTAAGGTAAAGATAGTGTTCTTAAACTATTAATTATGACGTAAATAACTTCAACTAATTATGAAGCATAGGAGGATGAGGATTGTAAATTTCTGAACTATTTAAAAGTGTATCTATAGTTCTACTATGGTCAATTCATAATCTAGGGGTTAGTTTGGACTTTGGATTCATATTTTGCTATGGTCAATCTGCAATTTAGAGTTAGTTTCGATTCTTATTTGTCAGATGTGATTCACTGCTATTGTCTGATTGGCTGGACAACAATGTTTGGGTGTGTTACAGGCTGACCCAGAACTGGAAGCTATCAGGCAAAGAAGAATGCAGGAGCTAATGGCTAAACATGGGGGTGTAAGTGAAGTTTATGTTAATTTGCTCATTTAATTTCAAGTTTTCTATCGGCGGTGTTAAATATTAGTTATGGAACTTGTCTATAAACAGGGAAGTCAGCAAACCCCTGATCAGCAGAAAGCTCAGGATGAAGCTAAAAGGTTGTTTTCCTTCTTGAATTAGTAACATTAATAGCCTCATATTCTTATAGTTCAAGTAGGCCTCTTTGTTACAAAAATAAGTCATTGTTTTCAGAACCGGATCGGCCTGTCAAATCGCAAACCAGCTATGTAACCGGTCTGGTTGAGTCTATTAAAGCCACCTCCATTTAAACCACACTGGATGGTCGCCGGTCGGATTGGATTTCACAATTTGTTTATGTTTTTTCCTTTTAAAATCTCATTTATTGATTCCTCATTTACTACTTAATGTTTGTTTATACAAGGCTTCATTTTTTATTAACATTGCAAATCCACACCAAAATATAAATTATTTTGTATTTTATTCAGGACATGCTCTATATTTTTTTAAATAAACTATTTATGACACCGTCCTGTTTTGAAACTTGTTCGACCAATCCAACGTGTGGACCGGTAACTTGGCTGATTTAAAAGAATCTTTTACAATTGTATTTGGTACTAGTGGAAATTTTGTCAAGGATGACTAAACAACAAAAAGATTAGTGGGAAACTGGGAATATAGTTTGTTACTAAGGGAGTGATTGTTATTTATTTTAACTGATTTGAACTTCTTAAACAAACTCATCCAGCGAGGCAGATGAACGAAGGCAAATGATGCTTAGTCAGATATTGTCATCTCAAGCACGTGAAAGACGTAAGTAAATTTCAGGATCTGTGTTCTCTTTTTCATGCAAAAGGTGTTCAACTATTAGAATTGCCCTAATTTATATGCTTCAGCACATGTAACTTCTTCGGTTTCATTTCTTTCTTTTTTTTTTCTGCCAATATTTTATCCATTTAAAATTGGAACTTTTTTTTCCAAAACTAATCATTTTTTTTATCATATAAACTATAAGGGCTACAATATATGAGATTTTTGGCTCAACTCTAGTCGGTCAATTATGGTTATTCATCTACTAGAGGTTGACTGTTATCGACTAGTTAAGATTGCATTTGTTGTGACTAGGGGTGTACATATATGTTGAAACTGACTGAACCGCCCAAACCAAGCAAGTCGGCTAGTTTGAGATCTCTGCTGTTCGGTTTTGGCGGGTTTTGGCAGTTTAATGGTTCGGCCGGCGGTTTGGAACTTGGAACAGGCTGTATAAACCGAACCAGCCATTTTAACCTTATTTGTTTATTTCTACGTGCAACTTCGGTGTTGCTTCTTTTTCCAACCCGCTGCCATTATTTTCTTTGGAACGGCTTAGATAATTGTCGTTATGTATAAAATAATTATCACAGTGTTGTAGCCATTGATGTTCTATCATTCTGTTAAATTACATGTTTTTATACATACAGTTGCCCGGATAGCGTTAGTGAAGCCTGAGAAGGCCCGAGGAGTTGAAGATGTTATACTAAGGGCCGCCCAAATGGGTCAGATTGTTGAGAAGGTTGTTCTTTTTCGTAATTACATGTAATTTCATCATTAACGTTTATCGATGTGTTTATTAATTTGTTGGTAACTAAATGCAGGTTTCCGAAGAAAAGCTGATATCATTGTTGGAACAAATCAACACCCAAACAACCAAACAAACCAAAGTGACAGTAAGTTTGAACGTCATTTCTCATTTTTTATAGTTTAAAAAATTGATTGATTTGAAGTTGATTTTGTTTATAATTTACTGTAGATTCAGAGGCGTCGGAGCGTGCTTGACGATGATGACTAGATTAATGTTGGTTTGTTCGACGGTTGTTATAGTGTTATCTACTACGCTTCTGGGTAGTGTTCACTTGACTTGTTTGTGTGGTTAAAGTTTAAGCATTATGTAATTCTTTTAAATTTGATCTATTCTTGTAATGTGACTGGGCTATTTAAACTTGAGTAGTTATTTCTGGTGAATGTAATGGTGCCAAAAGGTTTGGTAAAGTTAAAATGGGTAATTGTGTGTCTGTGGGCTGAATAAAGGAGAACCGGGGGGCTGTTTGGTAAGACTAAGCGGTATGGGGGCCGGCGAGGCGCGGCGCCGGTCCCCCACACCGCCCCCCTCTTCCCGTCCCGGCGTATCCGGCTCCCCACAGACGAAGTCGACGGGCCTCCTCCTCCTCCCTTCTCTCACATATACCTATCTATTATCTATATTAAAACAAAACATTTTGGTGCCACTTGGCATTATTTTAATCCTCTAATTGCCACCTGGCATTTGCTTAAACCATTACTCTTCTTTTTGAGCGGCAATTTGTTTACAAGCGGCTTCTCAAACACGCATTATTCAAAAACCCTAATTATCATCTTCTTCAATTCTCTGGCGATTTCATACTTCTTCAATTGTCTCAAACACAAAAACTCTAATCCATGTATCTTTATCATCTTCAACTTTTTCAGATCTTGAAGTTTTATTCACGATTAATTTCCTTTTCATTCTTCAAGTTTTCATCTTCTTTCCTATTTGAAACCCTAACGGAGAAGCCCCTGATCCAGCCGATCGATCTTCATCTGATAAGTTTTTGATGGATCGGGTTTTTCAATTCCCCGCAAGTAGAGAAAAAGATCAAGGTTGGTATATGCTTCTGAATGTTTGATTCTTTGTTTTTATTAGTTTATTTCAACATAGATCCATGAGTTTATACGACACCAAACCATTTGTAATCTGATAAAAATTGTGTTGTTAATTGTGTGTCGTTTTTTAATTTGTTCTCTATTTGCGATTTGTATTAATGATGGATAATGAATTAGGGCACCAAAAGTGACTAAAAATCTCATCATCTCATTGCCATTTACTAATTCGGCTGATCATCCAACCTGGCCGGTTTGATTTGTCGTTTCCCAAAACTATAGTTAGCGGTTTGACCGAATATTATAGTCATAACATGTAGCTAGCGGGTTGACCGCAAAATTGATATACAATATCTCTGATACTTTGATGTATCTGTATAAGATTTTGTGAATGAGATTATATGTGAATATCCCATTTCTTATGATTATTTGATGTGGTGGTATATCTTGCGTATGTATGGTTTCTTGGATGTGTTGGGGCTCTTCAGAAGTAATTAATCTGCCAATATGTCTTGCAAATTTATCCCGTATAATACACAGGTCTATCACATGTAAATATTTTTTTGGTCTTAACATAATGTTTTGTGGTTTTGATTATGTATGTTTGAGGATCTTGGCTATGATTTTGATCATGATGACCACCAGAGGTCAAAATCTTTTCATTCTCTTTTGTATCTAAAGAAATCTTAATTGCTTGTGATAGAAGTTTCATTTATGTTTTCAAAGGGGTTAATGGATTACATCTATACCTGGAAGCTGGTGCTTGATCTATAATGGGTCAGATAATTTTTTATATCTTAAAGGGCTTAAATGGGTCAAACATGTAATGAAGATAGGAAGATCCACTTCTGCACAAAATATGGGCTACTATTAGAGATTAGTGAGATCAACACACCAAGGTTTTATTTCTATTTTGTTTTATTATTTTATTTTCAAAAAGGATATTTTAACAATCTATATTTGATACATATCCTAAGCCTTAGGAAACTGAAGCAGAACCACCTTTTATGAATATTTTAGCACTGAGAACCAAGCCATAAATTGGTATCTTAAAGAATGACTGATGATAGAACCGAATATTACCACTTTCTGTTTGGTTTTACTATTTTGTTTGTTTGGACTATTTTTGCATACCCTTATTCGTGATCGAGCTATCATTTGTCGTTGTTTCGGAAAACTACAAGTTCCTGTATATAAATGACATCATTCATATGTTTGAGAGTTTTTTTTTTTTAAATTGAATACTTATTTGTAGAAGGGATGGTTGTATCTTTTATATTTAAATTCATTTTATTCGTTTCATAACACCTGGACCCTGTTAATGTAAAAACTAGAGAGTTAGGGGAGGCATTGAAAGTTGTTACTGCTGAACAAAATTACTTAACTCATCATGTTATCTTAGGAAGTGAGGACTCAGGAATAGAACCTAATAACTCTTTGGAGTTATGGAATTCTTTTCATATTTGATATAATATTAGTCTGACTTTAAAGTCATCAGGGATGCCTTATGTTACTAATTGATAACATTTAAATAGAATTTGAAATTAAATAGAGTTTAAATTAAAAAAAAAAAAGATAGAGATTTTTTTAGAATTCCTTTCATGAGAGTTGAACCATTAGTACATGAATTACAAACATGTTAAACCCCATCGATATCCGTAATGTATATGTGCTCTATTTTTGTATGTCAAAGTGAATGCAACCTTTAGCATGGCTTCTCATGATAATAAATGGTATTATGGCGCTCTTTGCCTTGACTATGAATTCTAGGGATAACAAAATTACTCGAGCCCGACAAGTAAACCTGATACGCGACGAGCATGGGACTGAGATATTTTCGTATTCATTTTCTTCATGTCATTGTAATTTAATACTTATACGTGGCGCAATAGTGCAAATTGGAAAAGGGGTCCGTAGATGAGGTTCAGCAGGCATGCTATCTAGCTATTTTTTGTATTTTTATTTTTTTTTGTTTACTTCCATTTTATGAATTCTTATATATTATTATAATTTTGTTATAGGCTGATGAGAGCAAGCTTACAACAGCAACATCAGATCATGTGGACCAAGTATGTTATTTGGTATTTTAAATAATTTTTATAACATTTATTAATAAGTTCTAAAATAATTGTGAATTAGGTGGTAAAATCCGAGACGTGTCCTAAAGAAGAGGTAGACCCTACAGTGGAGAACAAATCTCCAAAATCAGTTATGAGTAACGGAGTAAATGAGACGGTTAAGGAAGAAGCATCAGTTGACCAAGAGTCAAAGAAACTAGAGGAAGAAAAAACTCAAGAATCGCTTAATAAATAAGACACTGACGATTATGATGCTGACAATTATGTTTTTTACAGTTATTTAAATATTATATTATATTTTACGACTACTGTAATATTGTTTAATTTTTGTTCGTTTTTACCTGTAAGTAATCTCTTAGAACGTTTGGTCTATTTGGTGTGCAGTGTGTGGGTTGCAAGACGACTTCATGGCTATGCTTTTGTTGATTGTAATGACAAGCGAGATGCTCAGGATGCCATCCACGAACTTGATGGTACTGTTATAATTACCTTTAGTATTCATATTTTACTTAATTTAAAGTTCCCGTCTATTAACCTGGGTTAGATTTATTAGTTTAGGAGTTCTCATATATTAATGACTAAACCAAATAAGAATGGGGGAGAGTAGAAATGTCCAATAACTTTAGAGGATCATGTGGTGGTGGCGGCGATGGCAGTGTAGGGCACGGTGGAGGTCGTGGTTGCTCTAGAGTTACTGAAAGTTTAAACCGAGGTCATCAGGTGATTGTTTCTGCATATACATTTGTTGACACACCATATGGATGTATATATATTGTTACTAACACATAATATTGGCAGATGTATGGAAAAATGATTTCGATGATGTACCTGGGAGAAATTCTTCGTAGAGTTATGTAGGGTGCCTGAAGAGGCTGTCCTTTTTCTTGACACGCTGCCCCCGAAACTAAAAAGTCTGTTTGTGTTGAGGTATTTATATTACCATACTATTCATTTACGTATCTATTGAAGAATCCACATTGTCTTTATACATTTATAAATAGTCAAGAAAAAAATGAAATAAAAAAAATGTCAAGGAAGTATAAGGGACAAAATTGGCAGGTTGTTCGGTTAACGGATCATAACATGTAAAGTTATGGTTCGGGTTGAGACACTTTGTGCCAACTGCCTAACGATCTATAGGTAGGTTTATGCATATTTAACCCAACTTTTATATTTATGTCTATGCAGGTCATCATATGTCCGAGTCTCGCTTACTACATCAAGGTAATCGTACCCATTGAGTATGATAGTTATATAATGGGCTTTGTTATTCTAGCGAGCAAATATTTTTGGAAAGGTAAAAATAGTTTTTTAAGTAAATATGAAATTTGATGTCAATTCCCTTTTTACAAACGATGCTTTAAATGTGCAACTCATGGAGCTGCTTGGAGCTCAGGTACTTTCATTTTTTATGGCCCAGGTTAGTATTTATCAAAATTTGATATATTTATTTAATTGAAGATTGGTTATATTTGAATCAATTAATAAATGACATGGATATTTGGAGTATTCTATGCACATGGATTCTCTTGTGAACCATTTTGGGGCATAAACTGGGATCTTATAATACTAATTAGTTATTTGGCCTGCAGTTATTCCTGGCTGGTGGATGACGGTCTAAAGTTATTTGAATCAATCGAGGCATAGTATAACATCGTTCCGTCACTTGAGCATTACTGTTGCGTTTTAGATATGTTAGGGAGAGATGGTAGTGTGTCAGAAGCTTACGATTTTGTTGAAAGATTTGGGGAAAAGGTAATTATTCGAAAGTTTAGGGTTTACTTTTGGGCTCTTGCAGAACCCATGAGAATTTCGATTGGCGAAAGTTGTTGTGAGTAAGTTGGTTGAAATGGGTCTGGTAAATAAGAATGCGGGTTATCATGCGTTGTTGTCAAATATATATCCGGGTTCTAAAAATTGCTATAAAATCATTTGTACAATAACATCTCAATACCTATAAAAAATGAATCAAAACATATTTACCTAAGTGAGAAAAATCATATTTTTATACGTTTATATTGAAAAGTTCTTTCATTACAAAGTTCATCTCATTGCCAGTATATATTATATGTTTGTGTTAAACCACCCGCGAAGCTCGCGGGATCTTAGGCTAGTACATACATATATATATAAAGGGGTTCATCCCCACCCCCTAGGTCCATCCCCTCCAAGCCACTCCTACGTGGCGCCGACGTGGTGGCCCATCCCCTTGGGGATGAGGCTCTCCATACCCTCTAGTCTAAGTAAGAGGTCTGACTGGGTAAGAGTCTGAACCGGCAAGTGGTGAGCCAGTAAGTGTTGTTTGACTAAAGCTCTGAATGACTTGCAAAATGAGTGTTTTACCACTATGAACTATTTTGTGTTGAATGAAATGTATCTGATGGTTGTCGGGTGGTGATGGTGGTTGTTGGCGGTGGCGGGTGGTCGGAATGGTGGGTGGTGGGTGGTGGTGTTGGTAGTTGACGGTGTTTGTTATGGGTGGTGGTGGCTGAAGTTTAGAGTGGAAGTTTATTAGGGCAAAGGTAAATATGTCTCTTAATCTTCAACATCATCTTATCACTTAATCATTAAGAGGGGAACTGAACCATTAACATGTGTTATTTTTGTGAACTAAACATCCTTGCCTCTAGGGGTGTTCAAAACTATCCGTATCCGAAAATCTGATCCAGATCCGAAATATCCGAAATGTCGGATATCCGATTTTTCGGATTCAAATGGTGATTTTAAAAATTTTCGGATATTTCGAATATACGAAATATCCAAAAATTTAAATATTTATTTTTTTCGGATATCCGAATATCCGAAGTATCTGAAAACTTAAATTTGGATATCCGAAATATCTGGTTCCGAAAATCAAAAAATAATAAAAATAAATAAATAAAAAATTGGATATTCGGATATCCGAAATTTCGGATACGGATTCAGATAGTGAAATGGTATCCGAAAATTTCGGATATCCGAATTTCGGATATACGGTTTTGGACACCCTTGCTTGTCTCATGCTGACTTAGAGATCATTAAGAGATAATCATTAAGAGGCTACCATACAACCCTGAATATTTTTAGTCGGTCTGAATGGACACAAGCAAATGTTTGACTAATTCAAATTAGATGTCTTAATCATTTAGACATTTTCTCGCGAAACAAAAAGTCCTAGCTATTAAGTGCTGAACCAGTAAAAGGTCTGAACCATTAAAAGTCCATTAAGAGGTGAAACAAACAACCCCTGAGTAGTGAGCATTATTGCATTATCCTCTTGCCACCACTTCATCGATTGGCGCCTCCAAATAATGCACTGTGAGCGTTACCGACCGACACCACCTAAGGGATTTGGTTTAGTAACATACGTGAAGCTTTGTTGTTTGAGTTCTTCTATTTAGCCGGCATCACCTAAGGGATTTGGTGTAGTAACATCGTGAAGCTTTGTTGTTTGAGTTCTTCTTTTTAGCCAACCAAATAATTACAGATCATACTTACTTTTCACTCACTAACCATTACTTTTACACAATCCATGATTAGTTAGTGAGAGCCCCACTGTAGTAGTGGCGTGACACTCACTAACTGTTACCACTACATGTGGTGATGTCTTACTAACAATTGTGACAACGTGATTGTGTGAATATAACATATTCAATAGTTTGATGTCACCTCCTTGTAAAAGTAAACTAGCCCAACTGGTTAGTCACTTCTAAATAAGAGGTCACTGATTCAACCCTTGTCGTCAACATCTAAGGGTTTTGTAACTTTTATAATGTTAAGTTGAATAATGCATTATCACACCTATTATTTTTAATACCATCAACACCCTACCCTATGAACAACCATAACACCAACAACCTCTAAGCACATCTAATAACATCAACTTATTGTATTTGATTAATTCAATAGGTTTTTCGAACATAACTGATGTATGAAAATGAGATGGAGAACAATGATTCACTTTTGAGCTTTGAAACAAAACTTTGGGACTTAGGTTAGGGTTTCTATTGTTGGTTTTGTTTCGTTTGAATTACTATTTTACATGTTTGAAATCACATTCGGTGTGACTTTGTCTATATTTAAGTGCAATTTGATGCCGGATATGTTTTTGGTGTGTATATGTATGGTATACCCATTTTGGTAAGGGAAGTGAGTGGAGAAAGGGGGTGAGGTGAATTATTTTTCATAGCATGGGGTGTTTCAACATAGTCGATATGTGAAAACTGAAAAGTGTGTTAAGAGTGTTAAAGAGTTATTCTGATGGGAAGCCTAAAAAACACATACGCGTCACACATGCATGATGTATTCCTCTCTCACAACCGAAAGCGCAACAAAGCACACCCCCTCTTCCTCTCATCTCCCTCCTGCCTTCGAACATATAATAAAAGGACATCAATGGGGACGGGTGCCTTCAACTATCTTCTCCCTCTCTCTTCCACTTTAGTGTCAGGTTCTCACGTGCCGCATGAACAATAAAAAAACCCGGTGTCACGTACTCACGTGCCTCATGAACAATAAAAAAACGTTCCAATCAAAGATGCTCTTACAACCAAAGAAGAATGGTGATGTTACCAGAGAAGATAACCGAAAAAGAACCGTATTAAATGGTATATGGTTTACTTAATAATAAGATTTAAATTAAATTCCTAGAAATAAAATATAAAAACCATCCGATTACAAGACAAAAAAAGAAGAATTATTACAATGAATTAGAAGGCTAAATGATCATTCCACGCATTCATAAAGTACAAGGGGTTTTCTGTAACTTATTTAAACATGAGGGCTTGTTAAGTAACTTCCGCCGAAAGAAATCGAACATACTATGCGTTAATTTCGGGCCTTTTTTGGGATGAAAATGATGACGAAACTTGAGAAAGTGACTTGTAAAGACACTCCCTCTATTGGCTCAACTGGAAATAAATAAATAAGAGAAAATTATGTACTTTTTGTACTTATATATATTTATAAAATAAGTTAATATTTTATACAATTGTATACTAATATACTATACATGTATGATCATTTTATACTTAAGTATCATACTATTTTTTAATCACAATCTCCTAGAAACCACGTAATATATCAACTTTACACTCACATATTATCATAAGACCGGAATATAAGATATAATGTAAATAATCAATAGGGTGGTGATCTATTGCTAAAGACAAAGTCTTTAAACACTAAGGGAGGTCTTGGGTTCAAATCTTACACACGACATGAATTAAAAAAGATTCGCCGTTTCAAAAAATAGATATAATGTAAAGAAAAAAAACCGCAATTACTTTAAAAAGATTCATGTTTAAACTAAAGAACTTGACATAAATTTTCTTCTAATATTTCTTTGAACATTTGATCTAAAATAACTACTTAAGTTATGACACATAATACTTTAAGAAATATGTGAAAAACAAACATATCAACCTATCAATTTGTCATGTTATAAACCCGACTGGTTTAGATATTTGATTCGAAACTGACCTAAATCCGTTCAAGTCAAACCAAACACTTGTTGACTATACTTTAATAGTTTGGCCTTGTTGTGTGTTCATCTAAAGTGATTGATCAAGTAATTTTTCATGGTTATTACCTTGTGATAATTTCTTAACTTTTTGAACGACAAATATTACTCTTACTATATTTTACACAAAATATTCTAAACTACTTCCCTTGTCAAGGTTTGAAACCTAGGATATTCCTTCTAATAGATATGTGTCTCTATAAAATAGGTTAGCTCCACGTTAACGTGATAATTTCCTACTCTTAAATACAATTTTCTGATTATTTATATTCTTAAATAAAAAAATTAAAAGCTCCTACTCTTCTAAGACCACTCGTAGTGGTTTAGAAAAATAATGCCCCCACCATGGGGCATTATCCGACACGTGTCATCCCAGTCAGCATGGGACATTATTTCAAAAGTGGCGTAGTGGGGCATTATTCCAATAACGTCCCTTCCAATTAGGAAAAAAAAATGGTCATGTGATATTTCGGTCCCTGTGCATGTTAAAAAAAAAAGAAACTACTTGGAAGCCTCCCATTGGCTAGTCAACCCCCACCATGTGCATCTTAAGCGTTTTAATTAAAACGCCAACTTCAATTTTTTGCGAAAATAACGCCCGGTAACACCGGGTGTAGTGGGGAGAGGGGCGTTTTGGGGCGTTTTTTTTTTATTTTTTTTTTTAAAAATCACGCCCCACTACGGATGGTCTAAGTGAAAAATCTATATATCTAATTTTTTTTAACACAATCAACTCAAATAGAATCTATAATGATTGCTTCTATCACGCACACCACTCTACAATCTAAACATCATTAGCTAACAAACAAACAAAGGCGTGGGCATTGTGTAAATAATTCAAGCATGGACACTTTCGAAGATCCCTAGGAAGCCAACACATCAACTTTAACAAAATTCAACCGCTTTTTCATTCGTAAATTTTAAACATGTATTTAGTTTTGATTAGGGTTTATAGTATTGAGCATATGAAAGAATGAATTGCATTACCAAATATGTAATCTTACAATTTATAGAAATTACAAGAAAACTATGATAAACCCATACTAAGAAACATAAATCTAAACAAATATTTTTGTTCCTTTGTTTATCCTTGAAACATACCTTAAGAAGAAAACACTAAAGTCCATGTATCTTAGTTCACTAATATGACAACTTAAGTCCCTTAAGTATCATTAATCTGGATACATGACACCAAAATCCATAGTTTATTCCTTTTTCACGTTTTCGACATATTATAACATTCTTGTCTTACTTTCAATATAACTAAATCTAACTCCTGTCAGCTTATCACAAAAGGGGCATAAATTAAACCATTTTCAAGATAATACACAAAAAAATAGGATGTTACCTTTGCTAAGCCGTATATTTACCTTTCAATGTATTTTTGCTTGCTAGATTAGCATAGATAAATAGTTATAACAGAGCCGTCCCTGAAAACTCTTGAAAAATTTTTGGCCTCGGGCGACCAAAAGAATTGGGTCCAAAAGTATGGTTAAGGGTAAATGAATTACAAAAATAAAAACTTAGTGATGAAGCAAAGACTCGAACTTGAGACCTTTACATTATTTTGAGGTGGTTTTTGCCACTACACCACCAATATTTTTTTTTCCATAACAAACGGATGAATTTACTAAATATATAATTTAATATATATATACAAGCTTATAAATACTTTTCGGACCCTTTGAAATTTTGGGCCTTGGGCGTCGGCACGGGTTTGCCGGGCCCAGAGCCGGCCTTGAGTTAGGCCATGGGGTATGGGGCTTGGGTTGGGGCGTGGGTTGGCTGAAAACGCCCAAGCCACCACCCCGGGGGCTTGGGTTGGGGCGTGGCCCCATTGGCGTGGGTTTGAAGCCGGGCGTGAGGATGGCTAGTAAGTGACATGGCAGACTGTCAATGGCCAAACCAAACTCATGCCCCCAACCCAAGCCCCATCATACACCATGGGCGTGGGTTTGAGTGGTGGGGGGACTCCCATTCCACGTGTCAACAAATGCCCCAACCGAAGCCCAACCCAAGCCCCACCATACCCCATGGTCTTATAACATATTTAACTATTGACCTAGTATATTATTTATCAAATGAAAGTTTTGAGTTTCGATGTAATTCCCCGAGTAAATTAAAACACTGATTACATGCTGATTAGATTTTTGCTTCGCTAACTAGAATTTCCTTAAGCTCATTGAGCTGGTTAGACTTTTTGATCTAGTAAGAATTATTCGATCTAACGAAGTTTGTTTAAGTTGACTAGACTCTGCTTAAGCTGACCATACTTTCATCATTTATCCACGACTCAACCGTATACCAAATATACGCACATGTATACAACTAAACACTATCATGCATTCTTTATTTAAGCTGATGATAATGAAAACCAAATATTGTAAACTAAATAACTTCCAATATAAACAGGGCTATAATTGAGCAAAGCTGAGCCACGCTTGGCTCGAGCTTGAATTTAAATGAGTCAGTTTGGCTCGGCTCATTTATTTTATCAAGCTAAAAGTCGATTTTTTTTTTAGTCAGCTCAAGCCCAATCGAGCCGAGTGTTTTTTTTTTTTTTTTGTTTTTTTTTTCTAATCGTGTTTTTTTTTTCAAGCGAGTCATGAGCTTTTTACACACCCCTGATATATAAATTAGGGGTGAGCAAACGGTAGCGGATACCAAAAGCGAACAAATACCTGTACTGAATGTACCGTTCCAAACCATTTTCGGTACCAATTCAATACCCACTTTTTGTGTTTTTCAAGATCGGTACTTTCAATTCGATACGCTACCAATATTTTAGATTGGTTTACCTTCAAATACCATAGCGCACCGTACCAAACATTAACGGTACCGATACAATACCAAACTCATCCCTGATATAAATAATGATTACATTAAAATAAATAAATTCAATAATCTAAACCAAATCAAATCTTGAAAATGTAGTACTATATAAGAACACAAATAGGTAGACTAGACCAATAATTCACTTGAAGTTTGATCCAAGAAAATGGGTAGAAACTTCAAAAATGCATTCATTGCATTTCTTGCTCCTCTTCCATCAATCTTCTTCTACACCACCTTTCTCAACAACCACCACCATAACCACCACCCAATATGGTCATGGTGCCACCACCACCCTCTCCTCTTAATCAACCTCCTCTTCTTCTTCAACATCAATGTTCTCTTCTGGCTCATCAGCCTCATCCAAGCAACTGGGTCACTAAACTCTCACACTTCTACTCACTTATTCACTTCCAAACTTTCAGATCTATCAAACATTGAAACCTTAATCTGTCTTTGTTTTCTTGCAGATGATTGATGTTTACTGGACAGTGATCCCGGTGTTGCTGGTGCATTATTTTCAGTTGCATCCTGGCTCGATGTTTGACTTTTGGCGGTCTAGAGTTGTGGTTGCGTTGACTTGGGTTTGGGCTGTCAGGTATAACTTATAAGGGGGTGTTTTGTAATAAATGATATTTGAAGGGTGGATATTGGAGTTGTAACTAACGTTTTGAAAGTTAGTTGAACTGGGTTTAAACCCTAAACCGGTTTGGGTTGGTCAACAAAAAAGTCAAAACCGGTTTCGGGTTCGAAACGGTTCGGGTTGTGTTGGTTTGTTGACTAGTCCCAACCCTACGGGTTCAAATGGGTCCAAACTGGTTTCTCTTGCCATCGGTGACAAATCAGTTTTTGGGTTGCATCTCTACCTACAATGGGTGGGTTTTGGGCGTTTTTTAGCCGCCAAAAACACCACATTATCCGGTTTTACTATTGTAGAGCTTGTTTTTGGCACCGGTTTTTTTGAGTGTAGTTCTTGGCCATGAACTAGAAAAAACGGATTGGGATGGCCCATTGTACTTTTTATATGTAAACTATATACATATAGAGTGATGAGTAGTTAATATAAAAAATGTGGTGATGATGTGAAAATGTTTTTTTTGGTGGATTTCGGGTAATTTTAAAGAATTGGAGTTTTTTTTAGAGTAAAGTACACGAATAGCCCCTGTGGTTTTCCAAAATTTTAGATTTGGTCCCTAGCTTCCCAAAAGTACATGGATGATCCTGGTGGTTTGCACTTTGTAACGTGTTTAGCCCCCAACTTTTGACAAAGGTACACGAATGGTCCCTGTGGTTTGCACTTTGTAACGCATTTAGTCCCTAATTTAGACCTTGGGAAACCTTTAGATTTGTTGGTTGGGGACTAAATGCGTTACAAAGTGCAAACCACAGGGATTCATGACTTTTAAAAAGCTAGGGACCAAATCCAAAATTTTGGAAAACCACAGGGACTATCCGTGTACTTTAGTCTTTTTTATGTAACAGCTAACTAGACACGTTTTTGGACGTTTTACGATCTCCATATTATGGATGCTCTTAATGAGAATGATAACCAAATTGTAGCCAGTTCACTCTATCTAAACATACTCTTATCACAGGTTGACCCACAGCTACTTCCGCCGCGAGAAGTGGCAGTGGGGCGCCAGAGAAGACTGGCGCTTCACCGATCTAGCACAACAGTACGGCAAAAACTGGTGGTGGATCTCATTCTTCGCAGTTTACCTAATCCAACAAGTATTTTTAATCGGCGTATGCCTGCCAATGTACATCGTGCACTCCATCAGCATCCCATGGAACATATTAGACACAGCTGCAGTCGCAGTATGCCTGACCGGCATTACAATAGCCTACATCGCAGACACGCAGCTTCACAGTTTTGTGAGCCAAAACGAGAAGCTAAAACAACTTGGAAAGCCGTTGGTCCCGAATCTTGATGCAGGGTTGTGGTATTACTCTAGGCACCCTAACTATTTTGGTGAGCAGTTATGGTGGTGGGGTCTGGCTATATTCGGTTGGAACCTTGGGTGCACTTGGGTCTTTGTTGGTCCATTGGTTAACACCTTGTGTTTGGCTTATGTGACCATACTTGTTGAAAGAAAGATGGTTAAGTTAGAGTATAGGGCTGAACAATATAAGTTGTACCAAAAGAGAACCTCTGTGTGGGTGCCATGGTTCAAATCATCTGTAATTCAGGAGGCTAAGGAAAAGGGTTGTTGACTTTTAGTTGGTCAACAACACTGTTTTGAGCGAGATGAGTGTTTGTTGAATTATATATATATTATTCTGTATCTATCTGTTTTCTAGATATAAATTATGAGTTTGGTTTTGTTTTCCTGTTCAGCGAAGGACTAGCGTTAATGCGCTAGAAGATGGTAATTTCGACACATTTACTGTTACTGCGTTGATTTTGTTTATGAATTAGTTTTAAAGAAAATAATACTTGACGCATTAATTGTTATTATTTATTTTTAATAAAAGATTGGAGAAAGAGATTAGCTTGATCAACCCGATTGTGCCACGAGTAATGATCTTTTTGTTTGACTTTATAAGAACTGGATGAAGCAATCTGGTCTCTAGACTGGATGAAGAATGTTGGTTTGACTGTTTTGGTCAAATGAAAGAAATGTAGGATGCAAACTTGCTACAGATTAGGCTAGATATGGATGTAAACGAACACGTATAATGATAGTATACATAGAGGACTACCTTTAACAAATGTTTCATGTTTGATTTGAGATGTAATCTGGTGTCACATTTGAATTTTAAAACTATCTGATTGACCAAAAAAAAGTCAAAAGTGCTCCTATGTTCCTAGAACAACTAGATGTTTTTTGATGATGAATTCCTTAGATGTATATCCCTGGTCCATGACAATGTTTTCATTTGGTTAGTTGTTTTTAAGCCGCTAGCTGGCGTTATGATCAAGTAGTTATCTGATTTTCGTACATACATGTTGGATTAACCGATTAAGCAACCCATACTCAAACCAACCTTTCGACATGCTTCAACCAGATTAATCGTACCATGATAATCAACCTAAACCTGACCAACCCGAACTTTAGATGGTTCGGTTATCGGGTCACTTTTTCCTGGCAAAAAGCATGAACAACCCTACCCGAAACACGAACCCAAAAAAAACCCTAACATTTATTGTTCTTTTTTTAATAGATGTGTTTTGGTTTGGAATCTTTAATATTTGGAACATTAAGCTTTGAGACTATGAACTTTATAATATCATGCAACGTTACAATTATATACATGTGTATAGAAAACAATCACTTAACAACTACAAGTATATACAACTATATATATGTGTATAAAAACCAATTGCTCACCGAACAACAACACGAAAAATATATGTATAATAACAATGTCTCTTAGTTGTTGTGTGTATACAACATCACAATTATACACATGTGTGTAAAAAAACAAACAGTCACTTAACAACTATACACATGTGTATTAAACACAAAGAGTCACTTAACAGCAACTATAAGTATATACAACTATACACATGTGTATAAAAACTAAAATGCTCAACGAACAACAATTATACACATGTGTATAAAAAACAAACAGTCACTTAACAACAACTACACACATGTGTATAAAAACCAAATGCTCACCGAACAACAACTAGATGTATACAAAAAGAATTAAAAAGTGATGATTTGTATTTGTTGATGAAGAGGAGATGACCTTTTTTCTTTCTTTCCACAAATCATAAAAAGATTGGGGGGGGGGGATACTTGAATAGTATATTGACAAGTTTACTTAATTGCCGTTTTAATTAAATAAAGAGATATTGGCCTTCAATAATCCTTATTGGCTATTGCCAGTCCCACCTTTTTTTTATTCCCACTGATGGTCCCACATTTCAACTATTTTTCCTCCACCGGTCCTCTGTTAAAAAAACTTAACGGAGTTAAGTTTTATTTTCTGAATTACAAACTGACGTTTTAGGGCTTTTGATTAGAATGAGGATACGAGTCTATTGATGTAAAACTTACCTCGAAACGGTGCTCCAAACGACTTGATTTTTGCTAATTAGAAGTTTAAACACCCGAATCGAAGCACCGTTTTCGCCATTTGGAGCACAATTTCAAGGTAAGTTTTACATCAATAGACTCGTATCCTCGTTCTGATCAAAAGCCCAAAAACGTCAGTTTGTAATTCGGAAAAAAAATTAACTCTGTTAAGTTTTTTTAACTGAGGACCGGTGGAGGAAAAATGTTTGAAAGGTGGGACTGGCAGAGGAAATAAAAAAATGTGAGACTGCCAATGGCCAATGACATCTAGTAGAGATTATTAGAGGCCAATATCCCTTAAATAAATAATAAAGAAAAGATCAAACAAGATGAGTGGTTAAGATTAGTTCATTTAGTTCACAATTAGGGAGGAGGTTCACATTTGAACCTAACCCTATATATATATATATACACACGCGCATCCTAATCTTCAATACTTGATTAACGTATTCCGATTCTTCAATTGTTAATCTTGATAATAACCTAAAACATGACTAATTTAATTCCAATAGAACTTCTAGCACTACACCACCATTCTAGATGTATATATTAAGTGTTTAGGGACATGTATGTGGTAGATGCACATTAACTAACAACAACTTGATAACACGAGTTCCTAATTTCAATCATATCAAAACCAGGGTTCATTTGTGTTTCTTAACTTGTTATAATTAGCACTAAACATATTGTTTCCCTAACAAAAACATTCAGTTCAATTAAACATGAGGCTACAAATTACACTGTTATTATGACAAGTTTGGGGAAACACTAGGTAAGTGGTCCATGGTTGGAATAAGTTGTAGTTGATATGGAGAAAAAACTTTTTCTTGTAGGAAATGGGAGTTGTTTGGCATGCCTTGTAAGCATGTAGTAGCTGTAGCAGTCATATGGAACATGGCCTAGCATGGTCAACAAGTTAGCATTCTTGAAGCATGGGTTTCTGAGGTATTGCAAGGGTGAGGGATCGTTACTACAATGTTATGCAATGGAAAATGATACAATCAAAGGTCTTGCAAGGTGAGGGATCCTCATGAGATGTTTCTCAATGAGCTCTATAACTAACCCAAGATGTGTAGTTTGACGTCATGGTCTTTTGGTCCAGGTTTTGGTCTTTTGAACTATGTTTAGTGTTACGGTAACATGTAGTAGTTTTCGGAACAATGTCACTGTGGCATGAGGTTACTTATTCTCTTTTGAACCATATTTGAAACGTGTTTTATGGTTATAAGGTTATGTTATTAGTATATGTCATGTAAAACTTGTTATTGTCTTTTGCTTATAGGGTTGTAAACAAGCTAAACTCAACCCAGCTCGAGCTCGGCTCGAACTCAATTCGAGCTAGCTCGGCTGAGCTCGATCTAGCTTGAACTAACAAAGAACTGCAAAATTTATAATTTTTAAAAAGCCCTAAAAATGAATCTCTTCATAGCTTAAGGACCATAATTGCAATTTAATTTAAGCAAATGGTTAAATATGCAAGTATAAATAGTTAGCTCACTTTGCACAGTGTCTTTACCTTTTTTTATAGTGTCTTTACCTTCTTTTATAGGGGAGATACTCCCTTAATTTTTGTTTTCTGAGCGATGTGGGACAAAAATATAAAGGATGTAAACCTTATCAAGCCGTCTCACGAGCGAAGCCAAGCCAAACTCGAGCTCGGCTCGTTTACAAATCGAGCCAGCTGGCTCGTTTACAACCGAGCCAATTTCGAGCCGAGTTTTTTTCAAACTTTTTTCAAGCGAGCCGCGAGTTTCAAACAAGCCGCGAGTTTTTGAACACCCCTATTTGCTTATGCCTTTATTATGATATTATGTGATGTACATGTCAATTTTTACATTACTAAAATAGCCAACATCATGCTAATATTATATCATTTGATACATTAGTGAAATAGCTAACCTCATGTAAATTGTAATATCCTATCAAGTGTCTTTTAAACAAATCTTATGCTTGTGGTAGAATTACATTAACAAAGTAGCCAATATCAAAATATGTTGATTCCATTACCAAATACTTCGGTACATGATATCCATATTTACCTTCACAACATATTAGCCAAAATTAGGTCAATTTGTTAACAAAATACAGTTCGTTTGGTCATAAAGTAGATGACAAAGAATACCTAACTTAAACCTAGGACAAGTTTAAAGTCTCTTGATTTGACTTGCCATGCTCCTACACCTTGCTTCATTGTTGTTGATCGATCTAAGCAATCTGTGAATGATTTCATTTACCCTTGCACAAAGTTGAGGATCAGCCCAACTAACAAACCCACGATTTGATTTGTGTTTAAGTTTAAATTTTGATTAGCAAAAAATAGAACTGGAGTCAACCCTCAAAATTAGACGCCTATTGTTCTTGCATAGAAATGCAACCTACGACCAGGATCTAATGTAGTTTGTTGAGACAACAAATATTAGACCAAAGATAGTAGCAAGGGCGGTTAGGCAGAAGGGTTAAAAGGTTTAACCTTGCCTAACGCAGGTCGTGGGGTCTCCTCACGTTTGCAAGACGTGGAAGGAGATTCACTAGTTTATATTTCTTGTTTGAAGATCCAATTCTGAAGTATTGTTCAGAAAAGGATTGAGGAACAAAAAGAATAAGTGTAATGTGAATGTGAGTGAGAGACACTTGCGTGAACTAAGTGTACGATGTGAAGGACCAGAGTTTGAGAAAGTAAATCTGATCTGGGATGTCCCTTTGATAGGTGAAGTGTCACTTATATAGGAGAGGACATCTCCCAAAGAAGTATTCGTTTGACTAGTGAACCAGCTTGCAGTGAGGGGCTTACCCTTTCGAGGGTTGAAGCCTTTTGACCCCTGGGTAATAGCATGTACTCTCTGGACCTGCATTGCTTTTACGGCTGTGGTAGGGGAGACTGTTTGAGGATGTGATTTGTTCACTGTTCCCGTGTTACTTTACTCCATCTCCTCAGCTTTTTCAACCATTGAACCTTTTAACCTTTTAGGCGTTTACATACTTGGTCATTTTATTTGGTCTCGGGCTACCCCGTCATCATAGTCCATGAAGAGTGAATTGAAGTTTGATAGCGTATCACCATGTTCGTGGGATTGACGGCTCCAACCTCATAGCAAAGAGAGAGAACGAAAAGAGAGAACTGGTGAGAGCTAGGGTTTGAAAAGGTAAGTGTAGATATTTAAGGTTATTTATGTGAGACATATAGGAATTGAAGAAAATGCAATGCCCTCACATGAGCAACATATGATCAACATTTAACGAAGAAATTAAATTGCGTTAGGATATGGACGAAAACGGTAAAAAAAATTGAAGCGTTGGGACATGATATGTTAAGATTTTTGGAATTTGAGCTCAACAAGATAATATGACAAACCTCAAAGGCGAAACCGAACTTAACTCTTTACTAAAAAACATCTAGTGAATTAGACTTACTACCATCACCTAAATAGAGGAATGTGAACATTTGAAACAAGAATCCATCTAAGAATGTGTTCCTCTAACGTTATATATTATTAGAAAGATACTCTCGACTAAAAGAAGTCAAGCCCATACCTGACTCTTTTTATACACCAAGTGATTGTTAGTTGATTTTTATGCTTCCATTTCTTTGATCTAGTATTTATTTATTTATTTATATAATAACAATTCATGAAAGGTGAATAGTGAGTTTTTTTTTTTTTTGCCATTTTTCTTTTATGGTTTTTGTTTCTTAGTGATTTTTTATGTTTTTTCATTGGTATCATCGGAACTAGTATTTATATTCGTTTTTATGGTTTATGATGAATAAAGCTAATAACGACCAACGTCACGACTAGACCTGGCAAACGGGTTGGGTCAAGTCGGGTCGGGTCATGGGTCGAAACGGGTCAATTAAAAAAAAGGTCGTTTTGGTTCGGGTCAAAAGGGGTTTCGGGTCAGGTTAGTTAAAAAATGTTTTTTTAAGTAATTGTACATCAAGGGACAATTCCATTGCGTTTGCAATTTCTAAAATTTGGTCAAATGTTAAATGTTCTGGAAGTCACCTAGCCATATATACTATACAACCAACCAGGCTAGCACTAGAATTATTACTAAACATAATTTAATTAAATTAGCTTACAGATTCAAATTTCATCACCAACTTTTCCTAACTGGTGGCCAGTTCCGTATCCTGCTGCACATATGATTGTTTAACTGACATTAGGTGTTGTTTTTGTTTCCATATTGAATGAATAATTTAACGGTTCGATTCGAAACGGTGCGGGTCGGAACGGTTCGCGTTGAAACGGTTCCTGTTGAAACAGTACGGGTCGAAACGGTACTGGTCGAAATGGTACGGGTCGAAACGGTGCGTGTCGAAACGGTGCGTGTCGAAACGGTACGGGTCGAAACGGTACGAAACTCGTCCCGACCCGAAACTCGTCTCGTGCGGAAACTCGTGTCGGCCCAAAACCCGTTGCGATCCGAAACCCGTCCCGTGGAGAAACCCGTGTCGGCCCGAACCCCGACCCGACCCGAACCGACCCCGTTCCGATCCAAAACCTGCGTCGTGCCAAAACCCGTCTCGGCCCGAAACTCAATTTGAACTGAACCCGTTCCAATCCAAAACCCGTCTCGGCCCGAAACTCAATTTGAACTGAACCCGTTCCAATCCAAAACCCGTTTCGTGTCGTAACCCGTCTCGTGTGGATACTTGTGCCGGCTCGAAACCCATTCCGATCCGAGACCTGCCCCGTTTCTTTAAGACACTAACCCACATCGACCCATTTCTTTAATGTTGTCGACCCGCTTTGACCCGAAAAATAATAAGATGGAATTTCAAGTGACCCATTGTGATCCATTTAGTTAAAATATCTTACCCAAACCAACCCATATAATTTTAAAAGCAACCCAAATTGACCCACTTGGAAGGCTTTGGGTCAAGATTGCCCCCTCTAGTCATGACGCGTAGCACGGGAGAAAAATGATCAAACTCTCGTCGCATAGCGCGGGAAAAAAACCTAGTTAGATAATACAACTCTAGTATTCACATACTATTTCAAAATTTTATACCAAAGTTATGAATGTTGTTATTTTCAAATTCTAGACTCAAAGGTTGTTAAGTAATTCTGTTTCGACAACTCAGATTGAAATAAAATAAAATATTGTTTGTTTGTTTCTAAAGACCCCTAGCTTGACAGCTACAGACAACTATTTGTTGGGGGGCTCTAGATCCTTATTCTAGCCTCGCTTCCCTAGCAAGTAAACACCTTAAACACCTGTCACTAGGGGTGTTCAAAACCGGATATCCGAAAATTCGGATATCCGAATTTTGGATATCCGAAATTTTCGGATACTAGATTTCACTATCCGAATCCGTATCCGAAATTTCGGATATCCGAAATTCGGATATCCGAAATTTCGGATACGGATTCGGATAATGAATCGGATATCCGAAAATCCAACTTTTTATTTAATTTTTATTTTTTTGATTATTTTTTTGTTATTTTTTTCATATTCGGAAACGGATATTCTGGATAGTTTCGGATATCCGAATGTAAATTTTCGGATATTTTTCGGATATTTCGGATATTTTTCGGATACTTCGGATATTTTTCGGATATTTCGGATATATTTCGGATATATTTCGGATATTTTTCGGATATTTCGGATATTTTCGGATACTTCGGATATTCGGATATCCGAAAAAAATGAAAATTAAATTTTTCGGATATTTCGGATATCCGAAATATCCGAAAATTTTGAAAATCACTATCCGAATCCGAATCCGAAAAATTCGGATATCCGAATTTCGGATATCCGATTTTTCGGATATTTCGGATTCGGATATCGGATATTTCGGATCGGATTTTCGGATACGGATACTTTTGAACACCCCTACCTGTCACATACGTTAAAATAAAGTCAATACATATAATGTAAAGGTGAGCATACAAGTTTGATAATAGCATATAGAGTTCGAAATAGTTTACGCATAACCAGCACGTACACAGAGGAAAACGAAGCATGTTAATTATCGACATGAATCTATCGATACCAATGACTGCGGGTTGACTGTCCGAGACAGTTCGCAATACATGATTACCACCGTAATCCATGCAAGTAATTGTCCTTAACAACCCCCGTGTGAACGGGTGCTGAGTCCAAACTATAGTACTACGTCGTTAAGGCAGGTAGACAACATTCCACGTGTAAACATAACAACAAGCATTCATTTAGTCACGTAATACAAGCAGAACGGTTAGCGTATAAAGTAATTGTGTAGTGTGTTCGATTGTGATTTAGATAAGTAACGTATGTAACACCCAAAAGTGCTAAAGCAAAAAGGGTTCGAGTATACTCACAACGATTGATTGATGGATTGAAGGGAGCGCTTGAGAGTAGGGTTAGCCTGAGTAGTTCGATAGCATAACGGTGAGCAATGCGTAAAATGGAAACAATGTAAATGGGTCGAACAGCCTGGTCGATTGAACTGCAGGTTCGATCGATCGGGTCGTTCGTTCGGTTTGAAAGTCCGTTTGGACAGTCTGTTCGATCGGCTGGTAGGCTCGATCGGCTGGACTGTTCGAGTGGATTGTTTCTTCCTTTGATTAGGATGTGTTTGTGTATGATGGTTTGACCTTTTGAAATTTTCGTTGTAGTATTTGAGAACATTGAAGTGTTCTTACCTTTCAGGTCGATCGATCGAACGGGTCGTTTGATCGGCCGGCTTAACCGATTGGTTAGACACTTTGGTAGTAGGTCCTCAGCTGGGTGTCACCTGATCGAACAGCATGTTCGATCGAGTGGCACTCCATACTACGAACGAGTTGTAAAATCGATTAAGGGTTGAAGCATAGTATCTCATGATCCGATGAGTAATGTTATCAAATAGCTCGTTCAATCGAACATCACCTCGTTCACTACTATACTTCATGAAATCGTCAAAGTGTGGGGCCACTTGCTAGCCGATCGGCTGGCCTGGACGATCGGCTGACATGTCCGATCAGTTGGGTTGTTCGTTCGAACAACTTGTTCGATCGGTCAGCATCCTGACCTGGTCGGCCTGTTCGTCTAACACTTGGCTGCTCTGATTGTTTGACGTTATTTCAAGGTATTTTGACAATGAGTTGAACAATGGAACCTTCGTTCTTACTTGTTCCTCCTACTCGGACAGGAATCACCCAAGTCCGGCCGGTGAACGATTCGGAACGGTGGTTTAACGTTTAACCCGAAATCGGTGAACCTCGTGGATAGAATCCGAATCTTGAACCACACAATCATTAGAAGGATTAGTGAGTTGGCTCAAGCTCCATTTCTACCGGTTTGAAGGCATTGAGTGTAAAAGAGTTGAAAGAAAGTTGAAAATCATCTTTCAATCCTTCACATCATGCAACTGTTTAGATCTGTGATAGATCTTAGTTTGTTTATGTGGAAATCGGTTAGATCCAAGTGATTCTTGGTGGAATGAGGCCAAAACATGGAGTTCTTGAAGAACACCATGATGACATCATCCTTGAATACTTAGATCTTAATGATTTCACGGTTAGAATTCAAGTTTTGAAAGATAGAAAGGTGTAGGAGCATGATTGACTAAGAAAGTACAAGATTTAGGATGAAAACTTACTGAAATCGGAAGAAATCTGAGAAAAGAAGGGGAGCACGAGCTGGCCGGTCAGAGAGTTTCCAAAAGTGGAAAGAATGATAATGATAGGCCTATTTATAGGCTTCCCAAAGAGGAAAGGGCTGGCCGATCGGCCAGGCATCCCGATCGGACAGCCTGCTTGATCGGACAGCTTGTCCGATCGGCTGGGCTGTTCGATCGGCTAGGGGCCTGCTCGATCGGACAGCTTGCGTCTTCTATCGGCGTAACTTTTCTGTCTATCTCGAGCTTTGACCAAATTGTCCCGAATTTTAAGGATTTTGTCAGCCGTTTCTTGTAGAAGCTCGGGACCGGTTAATTGTGAGTGACCGATCTCGTGCCATACAATGGGCGATCGACATCTTCTTCCATATAAGTCCTCGAATGGTGCCATTTGAATGCTGGCATGATAACTGTTGTTGTACGAGAATTCGACTAGTGACAGGTGTTTGTTCCAACTACCACCGAAGTCTATGACACACGCGCGGAGCATGTCTATAAGAGTACGGATCGTTCTTTCAGTCTGTCCGTCGGTTTGAGGATGGAATGCGGTACTCAAGTTAAGCGACGTACCGAGAGCCGCTTGAAACGTTTCCCACAATCGCGAAGTAAACCGAGCGTCACGGTCTGAGATAATGTCACGAGGCGTACCATGACTACAAATGATCTCGTCGGTGTAGATTCGGGCTAGTCGTTCTACCTTGTAGTCTTCCCGTATTGGCAAAAAGTGGGCTGCTTTGGTCAGACGATCAACTATAACCCAAATGCTGTCGTGACCTGATGGCGTGGGCGGAAATTTGGTTATGAAATCCATAGCTATACTCTCCCACTTCCATATGGGGATTGGAGGTTGTTCGAGTAAGCCAGAGGGTCGTTGATGTTCAGCCTTAACTCTTGCACAAGTCAGGCAACTTCCAACATAGAGAGCGATATCCCGTTTCATGCCCGGCCACCAGTACTTGTAGCGAAGGTCCTGGTACATCTTATCGGCACCGGGATGAATAGAGTATCGGGACTTGTGGGCTTCGGTCATTATAATCTTTCGCAAATCGGTCCGCTTAGGAATCCATATTCGGTCCAGATAATAGAAAATCCCATTTGTTTTGCTTACAAGCTGAGCTCCATCGTGATAGATCTTCTCTTTCTTCAAGGTGCGCTCGTTAAAACAAGCATGTTGGGCTTCGCGGATGAGGGTTTCGAGATTATGCTGAGCTTGGGTATTGCGAATACTGAGCATGTAACTCCGTCTGCTGAGCGCGTTGATGTGTGTAAAATGCAACATATAAAACACATCAATTAAGGCATAAAACTAACCCTTTTTTAGTACTAATGTTGGAAAAAGAGTGTTTTTGTCTTCCTTTTGTATTTTCAGGATGAAATGAGCTCAAAATCACAAAAGAAGCAAAAAGACCACTAATTCTACCATAAATACAAGAAAAGGAACAAAAGTAGACTGCCCGGACCCTCAACGGCACCTCCCAAAGCAAAAAGGAAGAAACAGAGTCTGAACACGCCCCGTGTCCAGCGAACACGGGGGCGTGCCCAGGAAGCAGCAGAAAAGACAAACCAGTAGAAGCTTCCATTGCCCACCACGGGGCCGTGTCCAGCGAGCACGGGGGCGTGGTGAAAGTACAGCAGGCGCATTAATTGTAATTCGCAATTACAATTAATGAGGAGAGAGAGTGTCAGGCGGGCACGGGGCCGTGTCCAGCGGACACGGGGCCGTGTCCAGCCTTCTGTTCAGCCTATAAATAGAGGAGCTTGGCTTCATTCTCTCTCATCCCTTGGCACACCACCTCTCTCACACTTCATCCACCACCCACCACCACCATAATACCATCATCCACCACCATCATCCATTGTCCATCATAGAGTGTGTGAGTCGTCTCGGGATCCAAGATTGATCGTAAGAGTTCTTGACAATCAAGGCCATGTTTGCCTAAGTCTCTTACATCACTTGGTGAAGACAAGTGTTTAGTATAATACTTTTTATTTTTAATCTTTTGCACTTTTTATTTGGTTTTGTATTAATGACTTTAATAACTAGTTACTTATGTTGAAGGTGATCTTTCCTTATCGTTTGTCCGTGGTGTCTTGGCGTTATTTTACTGTCTATATAAAATAAAAGATTTTCACCATTCATATCTCCACGGTCTATATGGAGGTATGTTGGCTACCTGGTCGGGGGTTAAGGGAACGGTTTGGTAAGGGTCTTGCCCTTGTTCAGCGTTTAGAGGTCCTGCTTGGGACCTGGGTCAAATTTAGTAGGATCTCCTTCAATGCCCATAGGTATTGGATGGCGGGGATCCAAACTCTTTGACCCCCTCATAAGTTAACTACTATTAATACTATAACCCGGTTATTTAGGACTGTATCCCTGCTGACTCAGACTACTTAGCCGAGGGTAACGTCACCGCCAGAAGCGGGGCCTACCACAATTTGCATTAATAACTTAATTCATTATCTTTCAATAATCCGACCCTTTAGGATTGTATCCTTGCTGACTCAAACTACTGGGTTGAGGGTAACGTCACCTTCAAAAGAGGGGCCTACTACAATAACTAAGATAATCTCTTAAACAAGTGCAAAAGTGCGAAAATAATCAAAGGTTATACTAATACACGTGTCGGATCCAAGTGATTCATCTTGTCTATCTGTTTTTATTTTATTTTTATTTTCAGCATTTAGTTAGTTTTTATTTTTCTTAGTTTAAAACATTTTTCTAACTTTTTGATTTGATTAGACGTTGAGGATAAACCGGTATTAAAAGCTCTTGTGTCCTTGGACGACCTCGGTATCTTACCAACACTATACTACGTCCACGATGGGTGCACTTGCCCATATGTGTGTTTAGTGTTAGTAAATATCGTGTTTTATAAATTTAAAACTTGGCTAAAAGTGTAAAAAGGGCTTAAAATATACATCAAAAATATATACACACTGACACGCATCAAGTTTTTGGCGCCGTTGCCGGGGACACAAGGATTTTAAGAAAGCTTAAAATCGATGGCCTAATCAGTTTTTCAAAACCTTTTCAAAACGCGCGCATTTTTCTGCATTTTAGTTTAGTTTTGCATTTACAGTAGCCTGAACACGGGGTCGTGCTCGCTGAACACGCCCCCGTGCTGCATAATTTTAGAGTAGATACCCAGATACAGAGTCTGAACACGGGGCCGTGCTCGCTGAACACGCCCCCGTGCTCAACGTGACCAGTAACTTTAATTAAAACGCCCAGATACAGAGCCTGAACACGGGGCCGTGTTCACTCAACACGGGGCCGTGTCCAGCTTCTGTTTCCGTCTTATTTTTGTTTTCTGGTCCCGAGACTCAGTTGTGGTCTGTTGAGTGATTCTTATGGATCAATACTCAAGAGGTTACAACTACACCTATGATGAGGATGATTATAGGGGTAATTATTGTACTAGTTGTCGTAACACACGCTCGGTTCAATATAATACTTCATATCAACCATCCAATTCATACAACTATTATGAGGAGCCCAGGTACGAGCCATCAACTTCATACACATCCTATGAAGACCAAAGGTATGAACCCCCTCCCTCATACTCATATTTTGATGAACCAAGGTATGAGCCTTCATACTCATACTTTGAAAATTCAACATATGAGCCACCACCTTCATACTCTTATTATGAGGAACCATGGCGTGAACAACCCACCTCATATAAGTACTATGAAGAACAAAGTTTCGACCCTTATCCATCATATACTTACAATGAAGAACAATGGTGTGAACCATCTACTTCATATGAGTACTATGAGGAACCAAGGATCGAACAACCGGATTCAAGCTTTGAGGATCCAAATTCTTTCAATCTCACCGAAGTGACCAATAGGATATTAGAACATATTAAAACTATCGAACGTTGCATAAAAGAATCTCGCGCAAGGGAAGAGGAATCCCGCGCAAGAGAAGAGCTAAAAAATGATAATAACGTAGAGATAGTTGAAAGTGTAAAAATGGAAGAACAAGAAAGTGAAAAACCGACACATGAGTTAAACAACGAAAATGGTGAGACCAATAATGTGAAAATTCAAGAAGAGTCTAATTTTGAAGAAATTAACCTCTTGTCACCTACTTTCGAAAATCATTGTTTGATAACCCCTCATGCTAAGTTTTTAAAAGAGTTAAACACTAGTGCTAAAATCAAAGACTTAGTAAGCGTTAAGTTAACTAATGATCAAACCTCGCTAATAAAAGAAGACCCTTTTGAAATTAACATTACACCGGTTCCATGTTTCTTTCAAAATTCATTTATTAGTAATATCACCATCGATAAGGATCTTTGCATTAACATAATGCCTAACTATATTTTTGAAAAATTAAGTGTTAGTGATTTTACTCCACTTCAAATACCCATTTTTCTATCCAATCGGAAAGTAATAAAATCAATCGGTGTAGTTGAAGATGTTTTGGTTCAAACAAATCAAATGGTAATCCCAACCGACTTCGTCATCCTAGATGACGCACCCTTAGTCTTGGGAAAACCTTTTGTACAAACTCATAGAACTTTGAAAAACCGGAAATTCAACAATCTACCTCTTCAATTAGGGGCATTCAAAAGGAGCATAGATCTTGAGCGCTCAATGAAATATCCTTTTGGTAACAATGACCCCCTAATTGAAGATAAAGCTGAACCACCCGATACAACCAACGAAGAGGACCACTTTGTCGAGGAAGAGATAGCCATAGAACAAACTTTTAAGGTTCTCGATCTAGATGAGCCACAAAATAAGGTGTCTTCTAAAGACCCACCCATTGAGCTCAAAGAACTTCCTAAAGGTTTGGAATATGCTTTCCTAGACAAAGAAGGTAGTTTACCCATAATTATTTCATCTAAATTAAGTAATATAGAAAAAGAGAAATTAGTTAACTTACTTAAAAAACACAAAAACGCGATCGCTTGGAAGCTTGTAGATATTAAAGGAATAAGCCCTTCCATGTGCACGCACAAAATTTTAATGAATGATGACTACAAGACGGTAATTCAACCACAACGAAGAGTGAACCCCAATGTTCAAGAAGTGGTTAAGAATGAAGTCATCAAACTACTCGACGCCGGACTAATCTACCCTATCTCCGATAGCCCGTGGGTAAGTCCAGTTCAAGTAGTCCCAAAGAAAGGAGGTATGACGGTAATAACTAACGAGAAAAATGAATTAATACCAACGAGAACCGTCACAGGATGGAGAGTCTGTATAGATTATAGGCGATTAAATGAAGCGACTAGGAAAGACCACTTTCCTTTGCCCTTCATTGATCAAATGTTAGAAAGATTATCCGGTCATAAATTTTATTGTTTCTTAGATGGTTTTTCAGGTTACTTTCAAATACCGATAGCACCAGAAGACCAAGAGAAAACAACTTTCACATGTCCCTACGGAACTTTTACATATCGACGCATGCCGTTTGGTCTATGTAATGCGCCTGCAACATTCCAACGTTGTATGGTCGCCATTTTCCATGATATGATCGAAAAGACAATGGAAGTCTTCATGGATGACTTTTCCATCTTTGGAGACTCATATGACCAATGCCTCGATAATCTTGAACGAATGCTATCCCGATGTGAGGAAACTAACCTCGCCCTTAACTGGGAAAAATGCCATTTCATGGTAACAGAGGGAATAGTACTCGGTCACAAAATCTCAAGCGAAGGAATGGAAGTTGATCGAGCAAAAATAGAGACTATTTCTCGATTACCTCCTCCATCCTCCGTGCGAGCAATCAGAAGTTTCCTAGGGCATGCCGGATTTTATAGAAGGTTTATCAAAGACTTTTCAAAAATTTCAAGGCCTCTAACAAAATTACTTGAAAAAGATGCACCCTTCATCTTTGACAAGGAATGCAATCAAGCATTTCTAACCCTCAAGGAAATGCTAGTCAATGCACCTATCATGATAGCGCCAGATTGGAAATTTCCTTTCGAGATCATGTGCGATGCAAGTGACTTCGCTGTTGGAGCAGTCTTGGGACAAAGAAAAGAAAAACATTTCCACCCAATCTATTATGCTAGTAAAACTCTTAATGATGCGCAAGAAAATTATACAACTACAGAAAAAGAATTACTAGCGGTGGTATTTGCTTTTGATAAATTTGACGTGATGTCGTGGTCACGCAAATTTAATCCCAAAAACAACTATGTAAATAGTGGTAAGCGGGTATCGAACACAGGGAGTTTGTGGAAAATGTGTTATTTGAAAGTTGTCTAAGTTAACTAAAATTAAACTAATTGCAAGAAAAATAAAATTCACGAGTTGTTTTGATTTGATTGGTTTTAAAAACTAAAATTAATTAACTAATTTGCGAAATGAAACTTGAAGTTGTAAACAATTGAGAAATAAACGACTATCTTGTGTATCCGGTTTGCTTCAACTTTTGTGTTAATCATTTAACTAGAAAGAACTACATAGACATAGTTCATGCATAAACAATTGCAGTGATGAAAGGGGACGAAGTACTCAGATTCCAAGAACGTGAGGTTATCACCCGATGATCAATCAACCCTTACCCAAACCTAACTATACCCATGATATCCCGATTGCCAACGGCACCAAGAACGTATGGTTTCTAATTAGTTTAAAATAAGAATCAACCTGTTACTAACAATCGATTACACACCATAACAATCAATTTAAATGAAAAGAGATTGATATTCTAGAAATGCAAATAAGAACACAAAAGTCTAAACAAACCTTCACCACAAGATAGTCATTAAAGTACCTAGCCACTCATGGCTTTAACACACATCATGACAAAATAGAAATAAAACCAAAGTTCACAAGTTCCACCAACAAAGACAAGAATATAATGCAAAGATTGTTTCCCAATGATTCTAGTGAAAAGATTATGCAAAAGATGTTTTCCCAAGCCTTCAAGACTCTAATTTATGCTCCCAAGTCGTGTTCCATTCAGGTGTAACCGAAGACCCATGATGAGGACCCTTAAAGCTCCATAAAACGGCCATTTAATGCAGGAGTTACCCATTTAGAACAATCGGCGCCGTAAGCTACGGCGCCTGCCGTAGCTTACGCCACCCAGCGAACCATTCACCCTCCATCAACACCGTAAGGTACGGCAGGAGGCCGTAGCTTACGGTGAGCATTGAACCTTTACGCCGCTTTGCTCCTGTCTTACGGCAGACATTTCTTGTAGGTTATAGGGGCCGTAAGCTACGGCCTGGTGGCGTAGCTTACGGCTCTGAGTGATCTTTTGCTTCCGATTTCTTCATTTTCCTTTGTTTTCACTCATTTTGATCACGCCAGCCTCTAACATCCTTCAAGCCCTCTAAAAGCTGCATCTTGTACACTTTAACACATGCACCACCATTAACTTGTGATTACCTAATTCACGCAAATAACCGGATAAAATGTAGAATGTGCGTTAAGTTAAAGCCTTTTAAGGGTTGTCCTACGGACCACCCGTCACATCCCCACACTTACCCGTTGCTTGTCCCAAGCAACCACTTCAAAAACTGTTTTTAACCATAAGCGACCAATCATGCAAACCAAACCAAAGTGCCATCCTTTTACTAGCTTTTTATCAATCCACAAGACACACCCCTCTCAAACTCTCGGTGACAAGAAAAATTAGCAACTTATGCTAAACCACTCAATGCGTATATGTGTGTGTGCGACAATAAGCTTGTATGAAAATCAAGTTGCCTCCTAACCAATGTCTAGCATGCTTTTGAATCAAGGAAACTTACGGGTTGTAATGGGGCTAGGTGCAAGGGTAGGAAAAGGAATTTATATGTAGTAGCGAAGGATTTAACCCGGTCTTTTATTACACAATGAAATAAACGAACAACTATCAAACTTAACTACTATATACAAGACAACTAAGCATCACCTTTTTTCATATTTTCATTGCTTATTCTCCTTTTTTTTTTTTTTTTTTTTTTTTTTTTTAGAACACAACTAAATCATAAACTACTAAACAACCACTAATATTATAAGACCGGGTCAAATCGGGCAAATTTTTAGGTAACTAACTAGGGGGTAACAAATGATAGGCTTTTAGGCACAAAATGGGCAACTAAATGTCCAAACCCCCGCCCCTCTCGCAACCATGCTCATATATATAATTAATGAGGTCCAACCCCCCAAATCCCACACTCGCACTCATCTAGACGAGGCATCCTAGAAGTCCCATATCATCTTCAAAAGCATGTTGACTCTAGGATTTAACAAGTATTCACACACAAGTTCTATTAACACACAACACACAACGCCACTCAAACAAGAAAAATATCACTAACAATCATGCGTGGCTCAATTCTCACCAAGAAAAGATTTGAAATGGGTGTCGGTGTGTCAAATGGAACAATATCAAGTTTTCAAATTTTTACACTTTCGCTTGGATTTGCAAAATTTTTGAATTTCTCAAAAATTTCCCCCATCCCCACACTTGGGATACATTGTCCCAATGTATGGTTTTGAGGGAAAGATCGCTTTCAACAAAAACATCCCCAATTGCTTATATTCTCAAACCCATTTTTTTTTTTTTTTTTTATTATTATTGACACCACCAACGCTCACAACCCACAAACATATTAACACAAACACCACCCAACCTCCCAACCGCAACATAAACATAAACACATAAACATATATACAAAAATGTACAAAGGAACGAAATACGACCTGGCTAGTAATACTTCGGTTGTGGAGGCCCAAAGATGGATGTCATCACATCCGTCCATTCACCAAAACCAAATGCTCCACCGCCACTACTACTTCCTTGATCACTACTTGGATTTGCTTGTTGGTAACTCATAGCATGCGGATCCACCCATTGAGAGTGGTGCAATGGTGGGGTGGGGTATGACACACTACCATCATATGGTGGAAGTGTGGTGTAGTCCACAACGGGTGGATCTCCCACAACCGGTTGCCCCGCATGCCATTGATCGTGCATGCGCCTTTGTCGATCATCCAAGTAACGGTTATTCATCTCTTCTTCATGGGCATATCTATGAGCGCGGTTCAATTGCTCATTCCTATCATAGCTTCTTTTGATAGCCCTTTCCGCACTAGCACCCAAAAAAGTTTGATGATCAAATAACACTTGGTTTGGTTCACTCCAATTGCCGAATGTGGGTGGCCGCCTTTGTTGAATGATTTGACCCATATCCCCCGAGTGGGCCCAATACGGGTCGTAAGCTTGTTGTGCATAGTCAAATGCACTTCCCACATAGCCAGATTGTACGCCGGCTCCTTGAACCCCCGCTTGACCAACACCTCTTACTTGAGCATCTACCGTGAATGTGTCTTCGCGGTAATCATCATCCCCGCTCACTTCATCATCCGTTGACTCAGGCTCCTCTTCCTCCCCCGGTCGTAACGGTCTCGCGTCTACTTTTAACGCTCTCCACCTTCTACCATCCGTTTTCAACTTATGAAACCTATCCGATTCGGTGTACGTCCAATCCGACCCAAGATTCTTAAGGTCGAATGGTCTAAACCTCTTGTAAGAACCTCTTTCATCTCCTTTGATTGCCCCATACTTCTTGAGTAATGCCGTAATCAACCGGCAATGAGGTATAATCTTCCTTTCCCCGCTAATCTTGCTCAACCAGATGTTGTTTAGTACCAAAAATCGGAAAGGAACCTTTGGTGACCCATTCATCAACATATACAAAACTGGTACTTCTTGAAACCGCACCTCCATCTTGTCACCCCGCCTAGGCATGACATTGTACATGCACAACGTCAATAACAACTTTGCTTCCATCCTTAAATTTCTTCTATATAATTTCCCATGTGTTGTGCCCGGAAGAAAGAGGTAATCAAGCATGGCTTGCCATTGTTCATGTTTCGCGGGCTCATGATAAAGATCCCTAAGACTCGGGTAGATATATTCATTGGCCGGCCCATCATCAAACTTCGCCACCCGGCGCAAAGAATCATATGACATTTCCACTTTTACACCTATACACTTCCCAACTAGACGCATCTTGTTCGGAGCCTTGAATGGGGGGCATTCGAGTGATGCCACCCACTCTTGGATTTGCTTGTCATACATTTTCTTCGTCTCACCATCATAGCATTTTGTGGCCGCTCCCCAACCCAACGCATTAAACTTGGCGATGATCCCAAACGGGGCAAAATCCGCCTCCCGGATTTCTTTTTCACAAATAAACGCTTCTCCCCTTTGTTTTAACTTGTTCATTTGATCGTGAAAAAGTTCCTCTCTCCATTCCGCGGGTTGGTCTAACAATGAACCGGTTGTCCAATCCGGCTTTGGCCCCCTTGGCGGTGCATCCTCCTCTGAATCCGGGTCACCAATCCGAGCCAATTTCCTCCTTTTCTGTTGTGCCGCATCCCCTTGGGAAGAACTTGCAATTCCCTTTCCTTTCCTAGATGCCATACCTACACACATTCACAACCAAGCAAACAATTCAAGTTAGTTATTTTTATCCCATCTTCCCCACACTTGCTTCATGTTATAGATATAAATGTGCAAAAACCCAAAATTTTTATTTTTTCAAACAAAATTTTGGCATGATGTCTCCTAAAATCAGAATTTTCCAACAAAGTTTTATAAAACATCAACACATTTATACTAATAACAATCAATGGTTTACAAATTCTATCATCTATCTCATACAAGCAAGTGTGTAAGTAAAAACATAATGGAAACTTACAAACCTCAATGTACTTCAAAGAATGAACAAAAATTGCATACCTTGGTGTTGTAGAAGATGAGAATCACTAAAGCTTGAAGTTCACACAAAAACCCACAAAAAGACCCAAATTTTCGGCACCTAGGGTTTGAAATTCGACCCAGAAAACTAAGGAATCTTCAAGATTCAATACTAAATCTGAATTCCTTGTGAAATTCCACCCAAAATGGACCCAAGAATCACCGAAATCGGACTTGTTTTGAGAAAGTTATGAAAGTGTGAAGGTTAGGGTTCTTAGAGTTCTTAGAAGAGAAGAAGAAGAAGAAAGGTGTGGTTGGGGAGAGAAGAAAATGTGTGGTTGGGGTTCAAGATGATTGTTTTATTATGATTATTATTAAATTTTCGGGTTTTGTTATTATTATTATTATATTTTTTTTTTTATATACAAAGCATGACCTGAACCAACGAAGACCCACCATTTCGCTCGGCGCCGTAAGCTACGGCTCTGTGCCGTAGCTTACGGTGACATCTGGGTAAATATGTTTCGCCGTAAGACAGGGGACACTTGGCGTATGGCTCTAATTATTGAATGGCCGCCGTAAGCTACGCCCCCCCACCGTAGCTTACGGCGGGTACTGGGCATAGGGGGGCCAACGCAAGCTTGCAAAAAAAAAATTTTTTTTTTTTTATTTTTTTTTTATTTTTTTTTTTATTTTTTTTTTATTTTTAAGAAAAACATAAATTTTACCCTACCCCCCGTTAAAAACCCGTGTTGTCCTCAACACTATGTTCGGGAAATTCGTGAAAATTTCCCCACACTTGTTTCGAACACCGGTTTGAACGAGACTTATTTGAAATAAAATAAACTATCCTAAATATTTACAAATACCAAACCTGGGCCTCTTTCACGTTTCCTCATCATCCACTGGGCGTAAAATGTAACCCACTTTATCTAGCTCAAGGTTGTTGATATCATTCCCTTCCAAGTACGGTTTGAGGCGATGCCCGTTAACCGTTTGTTGCTTGTTTGTTCGTTCGTCTTGAATATCAACATCTCCGAACCTTCCCACTCTTCGGACAACGTAAGGACCCATCCACTTGCTTTTCAGTTTCCCCGCAAATAATTTCAACCTTGAATTATACAACCACACTTTCTGACCCACTTCAAAGTTCTTTTTCTTTATCTTCGCATCATGAACTTTTTTAAGTTTGTCTTTGTACGCGGATGCACATTCATAGGCTTGATCTCTTATTTCCTCTATTTCATTTAATTGAAGCTTTCTCGCCCGACCCGCTTCATCATAGTTTGCGTTCACTGTTTTAATTGCCCAATACGCCCGGTGTGCCAACTCCATAGGCAAGTGACATCCTTTCCCATAAACCATCCGATAAGGAGTGGTATCAAGCGGAGTTTTGTAAGCCGTTCGATAGGCCCACAACGCATCGTCAAGCTTGCTTGACCAATCCTTCCGATCCGTTCTCACCGTCTTCATTAAAATCTCTTTAATTTGTCGGTTAGAAACTTCGACTTGACCACTCGTTTGCGGGTGGTATGGTGTAGCAACGCGGTGGTTCACATTGTATCTCTTGAGTAACTTCCCAAAATTGAAATTCTTGAAATGCGACCCGCCATCACTTATTATCACCCTAGGCACACCAAAACGAGCAAAAATATTAGATTGCACAAACTTACATACAACGGAGTGATCATTGGTCCTTGTGGCAATAGCTTCAATCCATTTCGATACGTAATCGACCGCCACCAAAATGTATAAGAACCCATTTGAGTTTGGGAAAGGACCCATGAAGTCAATTCCCCAAACATCAAATACTTCTACTACCAAAATCGGGTTTAACGGCATTTCATCACGTTTCGAAATACTTCCCATTCTTTGACAATTGATGCAATTCCGAGCATACTCACAAGAATCCTTGAAAATCGTGGGCCAATAAAACCCACTAGATAACACCCGATAACCCGTCTTGTTCCCACTAAAATGCCCACCACACGCCGATGAATGAGCATGAATCAAAATCTCTAGAACTTCCGTTTCGGGAACACATCTTCGTATCACTTGATCGGCTCCGATTTTGAACAAGTCGGGTTCGTCCCATATGTATTGCTTCACTTGACTAAGAAATTGTTGTCGTCTCTTCCTAGTCCAATGACTTGGAATTGCACCCTTAGCCAAATAATTAACGTAATGGGCATACCAAGGTGCAACATAAGTAGAGACGGCCAACAAGTGCTCATCGGGAAACCGTTCATTGATTTCACTTGGGTCATCAACACCTTCCAACGGGATTCGGGACAAATGATCCGCAACAACATTTTCACATCCCTTTTTGTCCCGAATCTCAAGATCGAATTCTTGTAGTAAAAGCACCCAACGAATCAACCGGGGCTTTGCATCCTTCTTTTCCATCAAATATCGGACCGCGCTATGATCCGAATACACTATCACCTTGCTCCCCCAAATGTAAGATCTAAACTTGTCCAAGGCATACACCACCGCTAATAATTCTTTCTCGGTTGTGGTGTAGTTAAGTTGCGCCTCGGACAATGTTTTGCTTGCATAGTATATCACCACCGGCTTTTTATCTACCCTTTGCCCCAAAACCGCTCCAATAGTTGTATCACTAGCATCACACATAATCTCGAACGGCTTTGACCAATCCGGTGGTTGCAAAATGGGAGCCTTCACCAACTGTTCCTTCAACACATGAAACGCTTGCAAACATTCATCAGTAAAATCAAAGGGAACATCTTTTAATAATAAGTTACATAAAGGTTTTGTGATCACACTAAAGCCTTTAATAAACCTTCGGTAAAACCCCGCATGTCCCAAAAAAGATCTCACCCCCTTTACATTCTTTGGTGGGGGTAAAGATGAAATTACCCGAATCTTTGCTTTATCTACCTCCATCCCCCGGTCCGAAATGACATGCCCCAAAACAATACCCTCTTGAACCATAAAATGGCTCTTTTCCCAACTTAGTACCAAGTTTGTCTCAACACACCTTTTTAAAACTTTTTCTAATTCATTAAGACAAGAGTCAAAACTTGGACCAAAAATGGAAAAATCGTCCATAAACACTTCAAGAGACTCCCCGACCATGTCCGAAAATATACTCATCATACATCTTTGGAACGTGGCGGGGGCGTTACATAATCCAAATGGCATTCGCCGAAAAGCAAATGTACCATATGGACATGTAAACGTGGTTTTGTGTTGGTCGTCCGGGTGAATAGCAATTTGGTTATATCCCGAATACCCATCCAAAAAGCAATAATATTTTTGACCGGAAAGTTTTTCAATTATTTGGTCAATGAAGGGTAACGGGAAATGGTCTTTTGAGGTAGCCGCGTTTAATTTGCGATAATCAATACACACTCGCCACCCGGTTACCGGGCGGGTGGCGATTTGCTCACCTTGTTCATCTTTCACTACTTGGATGCCGGATTTTTTTAGGCACTACCTGTGTCGGACTTACCCATGCACTATCCGAAATGGGGTAAATAATCCCCGCATCCAACCACTTGATGACTTCTTTCTTCACCACCTCTCTCAAATTTGGATTTAACCTTCTTTGTGTTTCACGGGTCGGCTTTGCATCCTCGCTTGTAATAATCTTGTGCATCACAATGGATGGACTAATACCTTTTAAATCGGCTATCGTCCACCCAATTGCCGCCTTATGAGCCTTCAACACCCGCATCAATTCTTCCTCTTGAGCCACCTCCAAGTTGGAAGCAATGATTACCGGTAAGGTATCATTTTCCCCCAAAAATGCATACTTTAGGTGCTTTGGTAGCTCCTTCAACTCTACACTTGGTGGACTTTCCAAAGAAGGCTTTGTGCCCGAATCAATTTCCACCGGTAAAGTATCCGTTTGGTAAGTCCATGGTGGACTTCCTTCCTTCACCGCGAGAGCTTCTTGCTCCTTCTCTTCAACCTCTAACTCGCATGTATGAACCTGCAAAGACATATCACAAACACAAGAACCCAAAATTTCTTCTTCGAATACCTTCGGGTCATAGCCATCTATAAAATCTGCCAAGAAACACTCATCACCATACACATTAGTACCGTTAGTAAAAACATTTAACCTTATTTTTCTATTACCGAATGTCATGTCAACTGTGCCATAACGACAATCAATAATAGCATGTGCGGTGTTCAAAAATGGCCGACCCAAAATAACATTTTGTTGTTGAATTGGATCCGCGGATGAGTAATCTAGCACAAGGAAATCAACGGGATAATAGAATTCATCAACTTTAACTATAACATCCCGTACGATACCCCGGGGGAGTTTATGAGACAAGTCGGCTAATACAACCGTTGTCTCAACCCGCTTCAATGGACCAAAATCGAATTGGTCATATAACCCCCCCGGTAGGATACTTACTCCGGCTCCAAGATCCAATAATGCCCTCGTAGTTTGAAAATTTCCAACTTGAATATTTATTAAAGGCGTTCCCGGATCTTGTAACTTAGGAGGAAGGTCACCTTTCAATACCGCACTTACCCGCTCCGTCAAATCTACCAATTTAGGCACTTTTTGTTGCCTCTTTTGAGTACACAATTCCTTTAGAAATTTGGCGTAAGCGGGTACCTGTTTAATAGCTTCAAGCAAAGGAAGATTAATTTTAACCTGTTTGAACACCTCCCACATTTCCTCTTTTTGAGGACCCCGTTTTGAAATAAAATTCTTTTTACCCGGATCTAGCAAAGCCGAAGGAAACGGTACTTCACTAGACCCCTCACCCTCATTTACTTTTTCTTTTTCTTTAATAATTTCGGGTTTTTCAAAATTGGGTTTTTTAGAAGAAACAATGGGTGGTTCATTTTCTTCCTCACTTTCTTGACCCGTTATATCCTCAACCACCCCTTCAACCAAATCCGGTGAAGGATTGGTTTTATACTCTTTCCCACTTCTCAAAACACTCACATGATGAATATTAACATTGTTACCTCTTGACGTACCGTGAGATGGATTTACCTTAGTGTCGCTTGGTAATTGACCTTTACCCTTCTTCAATTCGGACACTTCGGTTGCAAGTTGACCCATTTGAGTGGTCAAAGTTTGGATTGCTTTGTCTCGCGCCTCATCCTTTTGTATGCGTGCGTCATCCATTTGGTTTCTCTTTTGCATCTCCGCTTGCATACTCTTCAACATTTCCATCATTTCATTTCCACCCGAAGACCCCCCTTTTTCTTGACCCACTTGGTATTGCCTTTGGTATCCTTGGTTGTTCCCACCTCTATATCCACCTTGATTATTGTAAGGTTGGCGCGAACCATAATTCCCTTGGCTACCTTGAAAGTTCGGGTTCGATTGATTCAAAGGGTTCCCATAACGAAAATTCGGATGATTTCTCAACCCGGGGTGATAAGTATTAGAATTCATGTTGTAATTTCTACCACCCCCTCCTTGACCTTGAATGGCATGAACTTCTTCAAATTGCCCTTCAACCATTCCTTGGCAATTTTCCGCCGCATGACCTATTTCATTACACAATGCACAAACGTCATAAATTTGATTAGAAGTTTGTATATTACCGTCATCAACCGCGTGCACTTGTGTTCGAGTAACGGCCGGTCGTGCTCTCCTTGAAGCTTGAGCCTTTCTCTTCGAGGTGTTCGCCATTTGTTCCAAAAATTCCCAATCCTCATGCTCATAATTTGTGCCAAAAGTTCCATTTGTGATGGACATCAAATCTCGTGCATCTTCGGCACACAACCCTTCATGAAAAGCGTTCATTAACTCCCAAAGCTCAATCCCATGGTGTGGACAATTTTTAATCATCATGTTCAACCGCTCGAATGCTTCATGGAACATTTCGCCTTGTTGTTGTTGAAAGCTCCTCAATCCTTTTCTCGCATCATTGGTCTTTTGGGCGGTATAGAATTCGTCTAAGAATGTTTGTTGCATCTCCGCCCAAGTATAAATAGATGCTGAAGGCAAAGTGTAGAACCACTTCTTTGCCTTGTCCTCCAAAGAAAATTGAAATAGTACCAACTTGATATCATCGGCCGAAAAACCTTGACTCCCAAGAGTATTGCAAATTGAGTCATAGGCTTCCAAATGGAAATAAGGCTCCTCCGTTGCTAGCCCCTTATATTTCGGCAAACTCTGTAACGAATTGGTTCTTACTTCAAAAGTTCTCCCTTGGTTGTTGTGAGGAATAACCACCGGTGAAGGATTGTGCGTTATCACCGGTCTAAAATGTGCTTCAATTCCCCTTGCATTTTCCCTAAGATGCCTCCTTGGCACACCAAATCGACCTCTTGGACGAACTTGACCCATTGGCCTTTGCATGGGCCCTTGTGGTATGATTGGTTGTTGAATTGGCCTTTGAATTTGCGGTTGCACCTGTTGTGGTTGAACTTGTTGCAAAGGAACCGGGCGTTGCATTTGCGGCCCTTGTGGCCTTGGCCTAATATGTTGAGGTATGAGTTGTTGTTGAACCCCACCAACATTTGGAATCACTTGTACTTGGCCTTGCGTATAACCATACTCCCCTTGCTCTCCATCACCCCCATAACCGTATCCTTCTTCATCAAAACCTTCAAATTCCTCATAACCTTCATCATACCCATCTCCTTGAATCCCCGATGATTGCCCAAATGGAATAGTCGAGTATTGGAAACCCGATTGATTTGGTGGTCGATACGGTGTAGCATGGACAATAGACGAAATTGGTGCCATAGTATGGCTCGAATATGATGGACCCGCACCCGGGAAAAAATGGGATAATGGTGGTATAGTAGTGGAAGGGTTAAAGGTGACGGTTGGTTCTTCTTGGGTAGTAATGGGCTGTGTGGTGTTGGTTGGTGTGACATGTTGAGGTATGGTGGGTTCGGTAGTATTTGGTGGAATGGTAGTGTTAGGTGAAGGTTGAGTGGATGTTGGTATGAATGATGAGGTAAATTCACCCGTAGTGGGTAGTGGTGGTGGTGGATCCATGTATCGAATTGGTGTAACTGGTGTTGTTGGTGAACTATTGATTGTATTTTCCCTTAGCAAAATTCTGTTTGCTCGCAAAGTTCGCTCGATTTCCGGATCAAACGCCAATGGTGATAGCTTGTGAGAGCTCCTAGTACGCATGCACCTGTAAATACCTGCACACTAACACACCTCGCGTAAACCAGAAAAATAACAAACTTAAAGCAAAAACAAAAATAACACACGTTGCGCACTACTCCCCGGCAGCGGCGCCAAAATTTGACGTGATGTCGTGGTCACGCAAATTTAATCCCAAAAACAACTATGTAAATAGTGGTAAGCGGGTATCGAACACAGGGAGTTTGTGGAAAATGTGTTATTTGAAAGTTGTCTAAGTTAACTAAAATTAAACTAATTGCAAGAAAAATAAAATTCACGAGTTGTTTTGATTTGATTGGTTTTAAAAACTAAAATTAATTAACTAATTTGCGAAATGAAACTTGAAGTTGTAAACAATTGAGAAATAAACGACTATCTTGTGTATCCGGTTTGCTTCAACTTTTGTGTTAATCATTTAACTAGAAAGAACTACATAGACATAGTTCATGCATAAACAATTGCAGTGATGAAAGGGGACGAAGTACTCAGATTCCAAGAACGTGAGGTTATCACCCGATGATCAATCAACCCTTACCCAAACCTAACTATACCCATGATATCCCGATTGCCAACGGCACCAAGAACGTATGGTTTCTAATTAGTTTAAAATAAGAATCAACCTGTTACTAACAATCGATTACACACCATAACAATCAATTTAAATGAAAAGAGATTGATATTCTAGAAATGCAAATAAGAACACAAAAGTCTAAACAAACCTTCACCACAAGATAGTCATTAAAGTACCTAGCCACTCATGGCTTTAACACACATCATGACAAAATAGAAATAAAACCAAAGTTCACAAGTTCCACCAACAAAGACAAGAATATAATGCAAAGATTGTTTCCCAATGATTCTAGTGAAAAGATTATGCAAAAGATGTTTTCCCAAGCCTTCAAGACTCTAATTTATGCTCCCAAGTCGTGTTCCATTCAGGTGTAACCGAAGACCCATGATGAGGACCCTTAAAGCTCCATAAAACGGCCATTTAATGCAGGAGTTACCCATTTAGAACAATCGGCGCCGTAAGCTACGGCGCCTGCCGTAGCTTACGCCACCCAGCGAACCATTCACCCTCCATCAACACCGTAAGGTACGGCAGGAGGCCGTAGCTTACGGTGAGCATTGAACCTTTACGCCGCTTTGCTCCTGTCTTACGGCGGACATTTCTTGTAGGTTATAGGGGCCGTAAGCTACGGCCTGGTGGCGTAGCTTACGGCTCTGAGTGATCTTTTGCTTCCGATTTCTTCATTTTCCTTTGTTTTCACTCATTTTGATCACGCCAGCCTCTAACATCCTTCAAGCCCTCTAAAAGCTGCATCTTGTACACTTTAACACCTGCACCACCATTAACTTGTGATTACCTATTTCACGCAAATAACCGGATAAAATGTAGAATGTGTGTTAAGTTAAAGCCTTTTAAGGGTTGTCCTACGGACCACCCGTCAAAATTTCGTTCTTATCTTGTTCTTTCTAAAACAATAGTCTATACAGACCATGCAGCCATCAGGTACCTCTTCAAGAAGCAAGACGCAAAACCCCGTTTGATAAGATGGATTCTACTCCTCCAAGAATTCGACATTGAAATCAAGGACAAAAGAGGAGCAGAAAACACTGCTGCAGATCATCTCTCACGCTTAGAAGACCCAGCTTTGGAGACAACCAGGGACGAGCAAATCAACGAAAAATTTCCCACGGAATCCTTGGAAATGATAGAGAGTAGACAAGAACCATGGTATGCCGACTACGCTAATTTCTTAGCTAGCGGTGTAGTCACCAAAGGATGGCCACATCATCAAAGAAGGAAATTCTTTGCTGATGTAAAGCATTACTTTTGGGAAGACCCCTATCTTTTCAAAATGTGTGCTGACCAGCTCATCCGAAGGTGTGTCTATGGTAATGAAGCACGAAGAATTCTCCATCATTGTCATGAAGGTCCATACGGAGGACATCATGGTGCCGCAAGTACCGCACGAAAGGTATTTGATTCAGGATTTTACTGGCCGACCATTTACAAGGATGCACAAAACCTTGTAAAGACATGTGATGCATGCCAAAGATCAGGTAATATTTCTTCCAAAAACGAAATGCCTCAAAATGGCATTCTCGTCTGTGAAATCTTTGATGTGTGGGGACTCGATTTCATGGGACCTTTCCCACCTTCAAAGGGAAACAAATATATACTTGTGGCAGTCGATTACTTGTCTAAATGGGCAGAGGCCGAGGCTCTTCCAACAAATGATGGAAGAGTGGTGGTAAAATTTCTGAAAAAGCTGTTCTCTCGTTTCGGGACACCAAAGGCTTTGATAAGTGATAGAGGTACCCATTTTTGCAATCATCAACTCGAAAAAATATTAACAAGGTATGGGGTCTATCACCGGGTCTCAACAGCATATCATCCTCAAACAAATGGGCAAGCCGAAGTGACTAATCGAGGTTTAAAACGAATACTTGAAAAAACCGTAGGAATAAATAAAAAAGAATGGGCCGATAAATTAGACGACGCTTTATGGGCTTTTCGAACTACTTATAAAACCACTATAGGCACAACCCCATATAAACTCGTCTATGGAAAAAGTTGTCACTTGCCAGTAGAAATAGCTCACAAAGCCTACTGGGCAATAAAAAACGTAAACTTAGATTTGGAAAATGCCGGTAAAAATCGATTTTGTCAAATAAATGAATTAGACGAACTTAGGAATTATGCATATTCTAATTCCGAAATTTATAAGGAAAGAATGAAAAATTTGCATGATAAATATATTAAATCTAATGAATTTCGGGTTGGAGACCAAGTTCTATTGTTTAATTCACGACTTCGATTATTTCCTGGTAAGTTAAAATCTAGGTGGTCAGGACCTTTTTCCGTCACCCATGTTTTTCCACACGGTGCAGTAGAAATTAAAACTCGAATTGGGACACCATTTAAAGTCAATGGCCAACGGCTGAAACTCTACCGAGGATCCATTGAGGATGAGGAAGAGGAGATCTCACTTCAGACGGTTAACGAATAAATTCGTACCCGACATGTTACAGGTAAGTGTACGTTTAAAAACCGGTAAATCATTTTTCGGAAATAAGGGGCATGCACACGAGCACAACAAAAAAAAAAAAGAAGAAATTTTTTCAAAAACTTTGCCTGGCACGGGGCCGTGTCCGCTGGACACGGGGCCGTGTCGAGGCGACTGTCGGGATAAAACCCTCTTTTCCTATCAGTTACACCATTCCACACGCCCCGTTTAGCCGAAAACTCTCTGGTTCGAGGCGATTTTCTGCAGTTTTTCTACGTCACCACCGAATCTAACAACGTCAAGGTATGATTCTATCTTCATTAGTAGTTAGATTAGTTACTTGCATGTAGTTAAAACATCAAAAATTTGGGAAAAATCTAGGGTTCTTCATGTTCATCCGGATCGAACTCAAAATTTTTGATGAAATTTGTTAGTAGTGGTTTAGATTAGTGTAGTAGAAGGTAACTAGCCAAGTATTGTTGATAGATTTGTCCGATTTCCAAATAAAACCCCAAACCCTTGTTCTTGAACCGAAAAACACGAAATTGAAAGGGTAAACGGTTTGTTTTGGGAAAAATGACACTTAGGGTTTCATTTTAGGGGGAAACCGCTACTATTGGGCTAAAAATTTCCAGGTTTTCGAAACCGGGACGAAAAATGGAATTTTTGGGTTACAGACGCCTGGACACGGGGCCGTGTCCGCTGAACACGGGGCCGTGTCCAGCCCACTGTTTGCAGTTTCACTTTAATTTTCCTGGTTTCGTACTAACTTTTTATGTATTCTTTTCAGATGTCGAAATTCACAAGGTTTGGCGCAAATGAACTGGACGCTAGGGCACGGTACGAGGTTCTACAAACAAGACCGGAAGAGTACCCAAGACGGGCGTGTACTGATTTGCTAACCATGGTGAACCAACTTGACCGCTTCAACAACATTGTGAGGGGTCCACTGCATGCCGCATTGACCACCCGACTACGGTCGGTACATCAATGCACGATGGAGTTCTATAGCACCTTCCTTTTCAACTCGAGGCGCGAACCATTTGATCATGACGCGGTTGAATTTCGATGTGGAGGGACCACATTTAGAACCTCCATGGCACAGTTTGGAGCCATCATTGGGCTGTACAGTGAAGAGGAAGCGGGGAATGAAGAGAATACAGGGGGGTTACGAGACTTGGATGCAATCGAACGCCAAGCCGCATGGGCTCAAATAGGTGAAGGAATCTACAACCCAAGCAGCACCAAAAGCACCAAACTGAGGGACCCGTTATACCGCTACATCCACAGGCTCCTCACGTACTCGCTGAACCAACGCCATGACAGTAGTGGCGTTGTTGGGTTGAAAGATTTGGTTGTCCTTCACTGCATCCACAACCAGAAGCCTCTAGATGTCCCTTACCTCCTACTGCGAAACATGCACTTGAACCGCCTTGCTCATGCTCCTACACCGATCTTCTTCGGAGGATGGGTGTATCGTCTTTTCAAGCACTTCACGAATATCCCAAGGTCCTTCGAAAGGAGTCCATGGTCGGGCCGGGTCGATTATCACATTTGCCGAGCCATGAACTTGCTTTATGAAGCGGAGGACGGGACGGTGAGCTTTCAAAGGACGCAAGGCTATGCATGGAACCCGCAGGAGGCTCTAGTTCTTCATGCACCACATCCCCATTTTCAATATCCACCCCAAGGTTATGGATGGCGGGGATCCAAACTCTTTGACCCCCTCATAAGTTAACTACTATTAATACTATAACCCGGTTATTTAGGACTGTATCCCTGCTGACTCAGACTACTTAGCCGAGGGTAACGTCACCGCCAGAAGCGGGGCCTACCACAATTTGCATTAATAACTTAATTCATTATCTTTCAATAATCCGACCCTTTAGGATTGTATCCTTGCTGACTCAAACTACTGGGTTGAGGGTAACGTCACCTTCAAAAGAGGGGCCTACTACAATAACTAAGATAATCTCTTAAACAAGTGCAAAAGTGCGAAAATAATCAAAGGTTATACTAATACACGTGTCGGATCCAAGTGATTCATCTTGTCTATCTGTTTTTATTTTATTTTTATTTTCAGCATTTAGTTAGTTTTTATTTTTCTTAGTTTAAAACATTTTTCTAACTTTTTGATTTGATTAGACGTTGAGGATAAACCGGTATTAAAAGCTCTTGTGTCCTTGGACGACCTCGGTATCTTACCAACACTATACTACGTCCACGATGGGTGCACTTGCCCATATGTGTGTTTAGTGTTAGTAAATATCGTGTTTTATAAATTTAAAACTTGGCTAAAAGTGTAAAAAGGGCTTAAAATATACATCAAAAATATATACACACTGACACGCATCAGCGTCGGCAACAACATTTGCTTTGCCTGGGTGATAACGAATCTCACAGTCGTAATCATTAAGAAGTTCTACCCATCGGCGTTGACACATATTAAGTTCCCTATGATTAAAGATGTGTTGTAAACTCCTGTGATCGGTGAAGATCGTACACTTGGTACCATACAGGTAGTGTCGCCAAATCTTCAATGCAAAGACAACTGCGCCTAGCTCGAGGTCATGGGTTGTATAGTTCTTCTCGTGGATTTTGAGCTGATGAGATGCGTAAGCTATAACCTTGTCTCGTTGCATAAGAACACAACCAAGACCAAGGTTGGAAGCATCACAATAGACAATGAAATTGTTGCTTCCGTCGGGTAGTGTGAGAACAGGAGCATTGCAAAGCATATGCTTAAGGGTTTGAAAGGCAGTTTCTTGTGCAGTTCCCCAAATAAAAGGCTTGTCTTTATGAGTAAGAGCGGTGAGCGGCACAGCGATCTTAGAGAATCCTTCGATAAATCGTCGATAATAGCCCGCTAGTCCGAGAAAAGAACGAACTTCAGACGGGTTCTTAGGCGTAATCCAGCTCTTAACTGCTTCAATCTTCGCGGGATCGACGTGAATACCTTGACTATTAACGATGTGACCCAGAAATTGAACCTCCTATAGCCAGAATTCGCACTTGGAGAACTTGGCATATAGTCGATTTCCCTGGAGTAGCTCGAGAACCAAACGTAGATGTTGCGCGTGTTCGGCTTTCGACTTTGAATAGATCAAGACATCGTCGATGAATATGATGACGAAATGGTCTAGAAATGGCTTACACATGTGATTCATCAGATCCATGAAAACCGCGGGTGCGTTGGTTAAACCAAAAGGCATAACAACGAACTCATAGTGGCCGTATCGAGTTTGAAAAGCGGTTTTGGGAATGTCTTCCTCTTGACTGCGCAACTGATGATAGCCTGAACGTAGATCAATCTTCGAGAAACACTTGGCACCTTGCAGCTGATCAAATAAGTCATCGATTCGAGGCAAAGGGTAACGGTTCTTGATGGTTAACTTATTCAACTCCTGATAGTCGATGCACATCCTGAACGACCCGTTATTATTTTTTAACGAAAAGGACTGGCGCGCCCCAAGGAGAGGTGCTCGGGCGAATAAAGCCTTTTTCAAGTAACTCCTGGAGTTGGTTCGAGAGTTCCCGCATTTCGAATGGTGCGAGTCGATAAGGGGCTTTGGCAACAGGGTTAGCTCCTGGAATAAGGTCGATACGAAAGTCGATATCACTACTTGGCGGTAATCCGGGAAGATCATCAGGGAACACCTGAGGAAATTCACGAACCACTGGAACGTCTTTGACTTCAACCTTCTTTTTCTTTTCCTTCTCCGCTACTACAATGTTGGCTAAGAAAACTCTGTATTCCTTGCGGAGATACTTGCTAGCTTGGATACACGACATGAGCTTAAGACCTTTCGAAGCAGTATCACCGTACACACATAATAAATCACCATTTGCGAGCGAGAATCGAATCATCTTATCAAAGCACACAACTTCAGCATGGTTTTCGCGAAGAAAGTCCATGCCTACTATGACATCGAGGCTTCCGAGTGCATTGGAATAAGATCGATTGGGAAGATGTGATTTTTGAGCTCGAGAGTACAATCACGGAGATCAGAGTTAACGACGACAGTTCTTCCAGTAGCGACTTCAACTTCGAATGACGAGGGGAGATAAGAGCGCTTACGACTAAGGAGCTTCTCGAATTCAAACGACACAAAGCAGTTATCGGCTCCAGTATCAAACAAACATGATGCATAAATACAATTCACAAGGAACGTACCATTAACCACGTTGTTGTCAGCCTGAGCCTGACGGGCATTGATGTTGAAGGTTCGGGCACGGGCTGCTTGCTGCTGTTGCTGAGGCTGCTGCTGCTAGGGCTCTTGTTTCACCACCCTGTTCGGGCACATGTTTGCAAAGTGGTTAGGATCACCACATGCAAAGCAGACTCGAGCATTGACCGCGGGCGCTTGAGCTGCTGGTTGGCCTTGAGGGGCGGGGAGTAGAGCTTGATGGGCAGTGGCTTGAACTGGGGCTTGACGAGGACCATAGCGACAATTCGCAGTGAAGTGACCGTAGAGGTTGCAGTGAGCGCAGAAACGATAGGCGAGTCCCACCGGATGATGATATGAGCATGTCGGGCAGAGCAGGTGGGGACCTGTGTATGCACGCTTTGCTGGCGGTGCATTGGTCACTGGAGCTGGTCGGTGGTGCATCTGCTGCTGAGCTGGTACAGCTTGAAGAGGGGCAGCAGTTGTTGCGACAACACAGTTCTTGTTGTTGGAGCTGCTGTTGTTGTGCTTCTTCTTGCGACGTGACGATTTGGAGGGTTGAGCAGTGGTGGTGTCGACGGTTGCTGCTGTGGTAGCTTGATGCAGAGACTTGGATGGCTTATCCCAGAAACCAGACTTTACCCGCTTGTCGTTGATCTCGGCAGCGAGCAAGTAGGTTTCCTCGATCGACGAGGTCTTGGCGGCATGAACAAAATCGGCTACGCAATCTGGCAGAGCTCGAATATACTTCTTGATGGCCATGTCTGGGGTCTTGACTTGATCAAGACAAATAATGTTAAGCTGCTTGAAGCGAGCAGTTAAAGCAGCGTTGTCTCCGTCCTTCTGCTTGATGTTCCAAAACTCGTCCTCCAGCTTTTGGCGTTCATGGGGAGGGCAGAATTCGTCCATTATAATGGCCTTTAGCTCTTCCCAAGTCAGCTCATAAGCTGCATCGTTCCCGCGTTTGTTTCGTTCGGCCGTCCACCAGTCTAGAGCTCAGGACTGGAAAACGCCGGTTGCATTGAGGGTGCGAAGATTTTCCAGACAACCGCTTTGGCGCAGAGTAACTTCGACCGAGTCAAACCATTAGAACATAGCGGTAGGGCCATCTTCCCCGGTAAACTCTTTGGGTCCGCATGCTTTAAACTGTTTGAAGCTGAAAACAGTCTTGCTAGCATCTTTGGGAGCGTCGATTCGGGATTCCTCCGACGATTTGCTGACATTCTCATACACTTCGCTTACAGCTTTAGCTACTTGCTTGGCGATGATCTCAGCGAGACGCTTGTTTCTCTTTTCTTGGTGAGTAAGAGGTGTTCGGCGTCCAGATGACGACATGGTCTGCAAGAGACATTGTCGTAGGTCTCAGACACAACAGATCGAATCTCACCTCACGCGTCTACTACTTACTAAAGCTCAGGAACACGATAAGGCATGAATCACATAAACGCACAGGCACAATACCACAGATTCACGTAATCACAGAAACACGGAAGCACATAGAGCACAGAAGCACAGAAACACATAAGTACATAGACATTTAATCATAGATGCAGTCAGAATACAGAAACCTATTATTCAAAGCTCGCGCGTCGTTCGTATGAGTAGCATAGTATAATCGTATAGCGTGTCGAATAGTATGGCATAATTGTATATAATGTTGTCTAGATCGCAGCGACTTGTTAGCGTATTGAGATAGAATAGCAATGCGAGTCGTGTGTGTTGATCGAAGCGATAGCAAAAATCGAGCGAACATCAAAATTTAAACACATAAACAGGCAAACATACTTAAAACATATAAAATCGACAAATTTATCAGAGTATGCGGTTGCGGGCTCAGAATTGAAACACATAAAATCGAGAAATGGATTGTCTGCGGCTATTAGACATCGACTATCCAAAGCGATTCGGCTATTCGCAGTAGACTTGTCGCCACTTTTCGACTTTCGGGTTCGTGTTTCTGCCTCGATTCTTGGGCATTCATCACGTATTCCCTAGGTCATACTCGTGAGTTCAGGTCGTTGGAGTCCGTCGAGGCTTTGGTGAGATAGAATAAAATCCGGTCAAGGTTAGGGTTTCACCCCTAGCTTAGCAACTTCTTCCTTGTTTTTGTAAAATATGAGGAGATTATTCATCAAAATATGGATTTCACTCCTGATTTGGTATAATCCTCCTCGTTTTTTGTCGAAAATAATGAGGAAATCATTGATGAATTGATAAAATCAGCATTAATCAAGCAATTTAGTCAAGAGTTTGCGGTTTTCACACCTAATCTTGACTAAGTCGCTTGACTTCATTTGGAAATTCTAGTGTTGTGATAGCGAAAGGTAGCAGAATATAGCACATAAACTTGGTCTGTGGTTCCTAACTATAGTCTAGGTCTCTAAGACAGCGACCCGGACTAGGTCGTGTCTTGCCTAATTCCCTATAGTTATGGCTCTGATACCAATATGTCACACCCCAACCGACGGCGGAATCATCGGGGCATGGTACTGAGCGAAACAGATTGTCCAGAAGTTTCCACAACAACTATAAATACTATTCAGTTAAATGATACGTCCCATACCGTATCCCAAATAATACAATAAATTATTACAGATAACTACCAGTCAAGTAATTTTGTTCCGACAACTCAGATTGAAATAAAATATAATATTGTTTTTTTGTTTCTAAAGACCCCTAGCTTGACAGCTACAGACAACTATTTGTTGGGGGGCTCTAGATCCTTATTATAGCCTCGCTTCCCTAGCAAGTAAACACCTTAAACACTTGTCACATACGTTAAAATAAAGTCAATACATATAATGTAAAGGTGAGCATACAAGTTTGATAATAGCATATAGAGTTCGAAATAGTTTACGCATAACCAGCACGTACACAGAGGAAAACGAAGCATGTTAATTATCGACATGGATCTATCGATACCAATGACTGCGGGTTGACTGTCCGAGACAGTTCGCAATACATGATTACCACCGTAATCCATGAAAGTAATTGTCCTTAACAACCCCCGTGTGAACGGGTGCTGAGTCCAAACTATAGTACTACGTCGTTAAGGCAGGTAGACAACATTCCACGTGTAAACATAACAACAAGCATTCATTTAGTCACGTAATACAAGCAGAACGATTAGCGTATAAAGTAATTGAGTAGTATGTGCGATTGTGATTTAGATAAGTAACGTATGTAACACTCAAAAGTGCTAAAGCAAAAAGGGTTCAAGTATACTCACAGTGATTGATTGATGGATTGAAGGGAGCGCTTGAGAGTATGGTTAGCCTGAATAGTTCGATAGCATAACGGTGAGCAATGCGTAAAATGGAAACAATGTAAATGGGTCGAACAACCTGGTCGATCGAACTGCAGGTTCGATCGATCGGGTCGTTCGTTCGGTTTGAAAGTCCGTTTGGACAGTCTGTTCGATCGGCTGGTAGGCTCGATCGGCTGGACTGTTCGAGTGGATTGTTTCTTCCTTTGATTAGGATGTGTTTGTGTATGATGGTTTGATCTTTTGAAGTTTTCGTTGTAGTATTTGAGAACATTGAAGAGTGTTTTTACCTTTCAGGTCGTTCGATCGAACGGGTCGTTCGATCGGCCGGCTTAACCAATTGGTTAGACACTTTGGTAGTAGGTCCTCAGCTGGGTGTCACCTGATCGAACAGCATGTTCGATCGAGTGGCACTCCATACTACGAACGAGTTGTAAAATCGATTAAGGGTTGAAGCATAGTATCTCATGATCCGATGAGTAATGTTATCAAATAGCTCGTTCGATCGAACATCACCTCGTTCACTACTATACTTCATGAAATCGTCAAAGTGTGGGGCCACTTGCTAGCCGATTGGCTGGCCTGGTCGATCAGCTGACATGTCCGATCGGTTGGGCTGTTCGTTCGAACAAGTTGTTCGATCGGTCAGCATCCTGACTTGGTCGGCCTGTTCGTCTAACACTTGGCTGCTCTGATTGTTTGACGTTATTTCAAGGTATTTTGACAATGAGTTGAACAATGGAACCTTCGTTCTTACTTGTTCCTCCTGCTCGGACAGGAATCACCCAAGTCCGGCCGGTGAACGGTTCGGAACGGTGGTTTAACGTTTAACCCGAAATCGGTGAACCTCGTGGATAGAATCGAATCTTGAACCACACAACCATTAGAAGGATTAGTGAGTTGGCTCAAGCTCCGTTTCTACCGGTTTGAAGGCATCGAGTGTAAAAGAGTTGAAAGAAAGTTGAAAATCAACTTTCAATCCTTCACATCATGCAACTGTTTAGATCTGTGATAGATGTTAGTTTGTTTATGTGGAAATCGGTTAGATCCAAGTGATTCTTGGTGGAATGAGGCCAAAACATGGAGTTCTTGAAGAACACCATGATGACATCATCCTTGAATACTTAGATCTTGATGATTTCACGGTTAGAATTCAAGTTTTGAAAGATAGAAAGGTGTAGGAGCATGTATTGACTAAGAAAGTACAAGATTTAGGATGAAAACTTACTGAAATCGGAAGAAATCTGAGAAAAGAAGGGGAGCACGAGCTGGCCGGTCATAGAGTTTCCAAAAGTGGAAAGAATGATAATGACAGGCCTATTTATAGGCTTCCCAAAGAGGAACGGGTTGGCTGATCGGTCAGGCATCCCGATCGGACAGCCTGCTCGATCAGACAGCTTGTCCGATCGGCTGGGCTGTTCGATCGGCTAGGGGCCTGATCGATCCAAAGCGTGCTTCGATTGTTTCGGGCGACGATTTCCGATATTTCGATTTCGATTGAAGACGATACGAATACGATTGAGTTCCTAATCAAATTATCTACATACAAGCATCTATATTCCGTATTCGATTTTGATTGAGTTTCGAGTTTCGATTGGTTCGATTGATTACCACACAAAACATAAGGTAAGCACGCACAGGTAACACATAAGGCACACACACAAATAATATAATCCCAATTTCGCATAATTCGATTAGCTTGATTACTGATTGATTAACTTTATCACATTGTTACTTGCTACTATTCAAGGTCGATAAACAGTCGTATTGATTAAACATTTGATCACTTTGATTAGACAACACTTACTCCACATAATACAAAATAAGAAAAATAGACTAAATAGAGTCAAAGAAGTCAAACTTTGACTTTGACTTTGACATTCAGAAACACGGGGTGTTACATCATCTCCCTTATATATACCCACTAGAACCTGCATCCACTTGCGTCAGTATTCCTTTGAACCCGCCCCTTACATCGTTTTCCATGCTCTACGGTTAAACAACCACATGAAGTAGCCGTCACAGGTTTAGATACATGTTTAGGCTACCTAATTGCCAACGGGTTAAGGCTTATGACATTGTAGTCGAGCTACCAACAATACCCGTAAAGAGTACCGAGCGGTGCCCCGTATTCCCTTAGAGCTTTCACATCTTATCTAGGGCTGGCAAATCGTGTCTTAGCAGGTTTAACAGGTATCTGATGACGCAAACAACAAAAATTTTAAACATGAATACGGCTCGTTTAACTACTTTATATCCAATGTCTATAAGACATATGTATATTTTATGCACCTAGAAGGAGAAATAATGGATCCTAACTTTCAAATTTTGATTATTTTAAAAAACGTAAAAAATCACATGGTGTACTTTTCTGTTATCGTGTCTTAGCAGGTTACCTACATGTTACTACCTACTGTCAGCCCATTCTTATCCATCAAATTCTAATAGAGTGGTTTTCTATATTATAAAAAGTGTTTGTAAGTGGTTGTGAGTGGAGAAGAGAGAAAATGTTATTGTTCATCTGTATATTTGAAAGGACACTGTTCACCCTCTGTAATCTTTTAATATATTTTGAAAGTGTTTGTAAGTAGAAATAAGAGAAAAGGTAATGATAACAATATAAAAATATATTACTTAATTAAAAGGAGAAAAAGTATAATTGTTTTTATGGGTGGAGATATAATAGGAAGTTTATTTGGCTAGGAAGGCTAGGAAGTGATCTTGACCATCCATTTACTTAATCAAGGGCTAAGATTAAATCAGGGAAATTGAAAGTAAAAAAAGAGGCGCGTGACTTTTTTCAGGGGCAATCTAGTCAATCCAAGCCAATAGTTTCTCTCTCCTCCAATTCCCCCCATTTTTTAAACGTTAATAACTCTTTCATACGACATTATTTTTTTATAAAAATTGCACCAAAAAAACGAGTGTTTTTTTATCTTTAAAACGAGTATACTATTGCTATATTTTGAAAAAAAAAAATTTAAAACCCAGTTGCGTAAAACGCAATAGAAAAAACCCCAGTATCGTAAAACGCAATGAAAAAAAAACCCTAAAAAATGACATTTTTCTAAAACGCAATGCACAAAAAACACAAAGAAATGACTTTTTTGTAAAACGCAATGGCCAGAAAACACATAAAAATGTGTTTTACCTAAAACGCAATGCACCAAAAACACAAAAAAATGACTTATTTGTAAAACGCAATGGCCAGAATACACTTAAAATGTCTGTTTTCTAAAACGCAATGGACTGAAAACACATAAAAAAGTGTTTTACCTAAAACGCAATGCACCAAAAACACAAAGAAATGTCTTATATGTAAAACGCAATGGCCAGAAAACACTTAAAAATGACACATTCTAAAACGCAATGGACTGAAAACACCTAAAAAATGTGTTTTACCTAAAACACAATGACTAAAAACACTTAAAAATGTGTTTTTTTCTAAAACGCAATAGCTGTCTGTCACTGTGAACTGTCTGTCACTGTGAACTGTCTTATTTCTAAAACGCAATGGACACATAAAACTGTCTGTCACTGTGAACTGTCTGAATTGTCTACGAATTACTGTCTTCGAAATGAGCCAATTTATGGAAATTTAATTTTTCTGATGCGTTTTTAGCCAGGGGCTCTGCCCCTTGGACCCCGCCAGGGGCTGCCGCCCCTGGGACCCCGCTACCGGGGGCTGCCGCCCCCGGACCCCCGCAAAGATCGTAAAACGCAATGACTAAATAAAAAACCCAGATCATGAAAATGAAATTAAAGAATTTCTTACATGGATCGAAGCCGATTTCTTCATCAATTGACGGAATTTGAATGATAGAAACACTTATCAACGCTCGAATCGAACGAATCGAGTGATTATCTCCAAAATCACCGGAAAAAACGAGATTTTTTTATGAAATTAAACTGGGTTTTCTTCAAAAAAAAAAGCTGAAGAACACGTTGATCGGGTTCTGAATCATTGATTTGTGATGAAAATCGCACTATAATGTAGTGATTATTGAGATATAAAGTGAAGAAATAGTTGAAGATGGTGGATTTTGAAAATGATGGGTTTTTGAATTTACTGGGTTTTGAAAAAGGAAGAAGAAAGAGTTGGATTGACTAAAATACCCTTTCTCTTTATTTTAAAATTTGCCACATGTCATAATCCTATGGCTTCCTATCCTTCATAGAGAAAATTAACTTCCTATTTGATCTTTACCCTTGTTTTTATTGTAATTATACGGTGCTAAAAGTGGTAAAAGTGATGGATAGGATATGAATGTTTTACACTTTGTTCCTTTTGTGTCATAATAAAAACACAATATTTCATATAACACCAAACACCCCCTCCCTCATACTTTTATTACACTTTATATCTTGTCTTTTTCATCTAGAGTCAGCAATATAGATATATATCAGGCCCCACTTCAAAAATATGATCGTTACATTCAAAAAAGTGGTGCATCTTCCAACCCCTTCTTCTCACATTCGAATTTCAAATTTTCAAATGCAAAAGCATCATTCTTGCTGATGCATCGTCTGACAGCTCGCCCCTTTTCTCGCCGTTCCGCTCCCTCAAACACATCCCGATGACATTACCCTAATTTATTTATTAATCTTCCGATTCAATCTCCAAGTTTTGCGGTTTTCAAACCCCCACATAACCCGTTCGACGAATTGTTTCATAAGTTCTTTTCATTTTGTAGGTTTTTCAAACCTGCACAGAAGGTGTTCGACGAGTTGTTTCACAAGTATTTTTCGTTTTGGGGGTTTTTTAAAGTTGCATAGAAGGTGTTTGATGAATTGTATGAAAAGTTTTCCATTTTGGGGGTTTTTTAAAGTTGCATAGAAGCTGTTCAACGAATTGTTTAACAATTTTTTTTCATTTTGGGTTTTTCTTAAACTTGCATAGAAGCTGTTCGATGAAATGCTTGATAAGCTTTTGACATTTTGGGGTTTTTTAAAAGTTGCATAGAAGCTGTTCAACGAATTGTTTGATAAGTTTTTTTCATTTTGGGGTTTTTTAAAGTTGCATAGAAGCTGTTCGATGAAATGCTTGATAAGTTTTTGACATTTTGGGGGTTTTTAAAAGTTGAATAGAAGCTGTTTGACGAACTGTTTGATAAGTTTTTAAAATGGGGGAAACCAAGGAGAACAAGTTGAAGCCACCGTCGAAGTTTTCGGATGAGAATCAAGCGCCGTTAAAGCCTAGAAACAGCAATGTGCAGTCGAATTTGAAGCCCAGATCGATTTGGGGTTCCAACATTGTGAAAGGGTTTTCAGCTGATAAGAAAACCAGATCGCAACAAGTTGGTAAGAAATCGCAACAACAACCGCTTACTACAGTCTCCAACACGAATTCGAAAAACCCTTTTGCTCAGAATCGAACAAAACGGTCACTTATCGGAGATTTATCCTGTTCTGTCACTGCTACACAAGTTCATCCACAAGGGCTGTATAAATCATCGTCTTCATCAGGTTCTCGTGATCTGTTTGCCGAGCTTGATCAGCTCAGAAGCTTGCTTCAAGAATCTAAAGACAGAGAAGCCAAACTGCAGGCTGAGTTAGGTGATTTCAAGAAGAAAAACCTCAAGGCTTTGGAGCTCGAACAAGCGGTTGAATCGAAGACTAGTGAAATAGAAACTCTCAAAAGCAAAATCGATTTGCTCGAATCGGAAAACGCCAGTCTTTCTGAGCAGTTGAATTCCCAGCAGTTGCAAGAAAATATAGCAAAGGGGGTTGTTAATGGTGTTGAGGTAGATGTTCTTAAGTTGAGAAGGCTGAATGCTGAGCTTCATCTTCAAAAGAGAAATCTTTGTTTCAGAATCTCTTCAATGGAGTCAGAACTAGCTGCCATAGCCAAAGATTCTGAGGTTTCCAAAATTTTCATAAAACTTATTACTTTTTAATTTTTGTTCATATTTGGTTTGAATATCTTGGTAACATAGTTTCCCTTGATAAAAGTAACCGTTTGAAATCCGTCATACCCATAAAAAAGAAATTGCAAATTCGACGTGTGTAGCAGTGGTATTCATAAACCGCAGAAGCCGCCCAAACCCCTAAATTGAAGAATATATTCCCGTTTGGCTGGTTTGAAATTTGAATAATGTACGGTCTGGTTTTAATGGTTTGACAGTTATGGTTTGGAACTTGGAAGCCGTAGTGTAAACTGAACTAGTCGTTTAACATTTATTATTATATTGTTATATTTATATAATTTAGGATAATAAAGTTATATATATAATTAATTATATATCATATTCATGAACCGTTCTTACCTTTTTTTAGTATGCTTTTGTAGAAAAATAGTTTTTTTTGTATAAAACCTCAAAACCGAACCGTCAAACCATGAAAACCGGCCGGTTCGGTTTGTATATTCACAAAACCATAGTTACCAGTTTGGCCCAAAATGTTTTTCAAAACCAGCCAAACCGGATTGTGAACGCCCCTGGTGTGTAGCAATGTGGTGGTCTGATTACGCTGGCTAAAAAATGCAGAATGAATTCGTTCAGAAGATCAAAGCGGAGGCATCTATGTTACGACAAACAAACGAAGATTTATGTAAACAAGTTGAAGATCTACAAGTAAGTCGATTAAACGAGGTTGAGGAGCTTGTCTATCTTAGATGGGTCAACACCTGTCTTAAAAACGAGTTGCAAAATTCGACGTTTGTAAGTTCCGAAGTAACATCAAGTCCAGCTTCCGTTGAATGGCTCAACGGTTCCGTATCAAGTGACGGAAGTTCCGAACACGGTAGTACCCAAAAAACGTTAAGTTTGATTAAGAAAATGAAAAAATGGCCCGTTCTTGATGAAGAAACGAATGTCTCGGAACCGATTAACTCTAAACTGAATCTCGGTTGGTCAGACGGAAGACGACATTCAATCAGTGGAGCTAATTGCTGTCAAGAAGATCTTGTAGTGAATAAACGAAGACAATCTGACGGTTTTATATGTATAACGGAAACGGATGGTGTAAATGATTTGAATGTGATCCAAGGGTCACAATTGCGTGAAGCTACGAAACTGAAAACGTTTTTGGACGTTGAAAAACGGGCGTTGCGTGTTCCTAACCCTCCTCCGAGACCGTCTAGCTTTACTTCTAAGGAACATACGGAGGTTAGTAATCAAGTACCACCGCCACCACCACCACCACCACCGCCGCCGCCGCCTCCACCGCCACCACCTCCGAAGTTCACGGGGAGAAACAACGGTGGAGGGGTTGTTCAACGAGCTCCGGAAGTGGTTGAGTTTTATCATTCGCTTATGAAAAGGGACTCCAGGAAAGATCCGTTAAATGATGGGATCTGTGATGCGCTAGATGTGAATAATGTTCGAAATAGTATGATTGGTGAAATCGAAAACCGATCGTCACATTTGCTTGCTGTAAGTTTTTTTAATAAACTATCTTGATTTTGTTGTTATTTATTTCAGCTGATGTTGTTTGCTTTTTTTATTTTATATATTTTTTAGATAAAGGAGGATGTTGAGACTCAAGGGGAATTCGTGAATTCGTTAATACGGGAGGTCAACAATGCGGTTTATCCGGAAATAGAAGATGTGGTGGCTTTTGTGAACTGGCTGGATGATGAACTTGGCTTTCTTGTAAGTTTCTCATATGAACTAAGGTAGGAAATTTTGACCCGTTTATGGATAAATGAGTCCAGTTGGGTGATTTATATCCTCAAACGGGCCAGTGGAGTAAAATAGTTGCCTAAAATGTGTTCACAATGCATACGTCCTTTTAAATATATTTATCGAATCTAAGAAAGTGTTTGCAGGAATGCTCAACCCATCCCGTTAGCTCTAAAAGTTACGGGTTTTGACCAAACCCATCCGTTTTGTGCCTTAATATGCATCTATCATTACACAAGTTTTAATCTCGAAAAAATTACGGAATCGTTCTTCATTGTAAAATCAAAATTGTGTTGGCACTCCTTTTTTGGCATATTGACGATTGCTTGGTTGTAGTGATTATTCCCGGTTCCGGACCCGATCCGGTCAAAACCCGGAAAAACCCAGCCAAACTGGCCAAAACCCGAACGTACCCGGAACCGGTTCCTACCCGGTTCTTGACTTTGTTGACCAAACCCGGACCCGGTTCGAGGTTCTAAAAAAACCCAGTTTGTGCATCTCTATTTTTTTGTATATTTATAATGTGTGGTTGATTGCTGTTGGATTTTGTAAAAAGGTGGACGAGAGGGCTGTGCTGAAACACTTTGATTGGCCGGAGAAGAAAGCCGACACATTAAGAGAGGCAGCGTTTGCGTATCGAGATCTAAAGAAGCTGGAGCATGAAATTTCAAATTACAAGGACAATTACCACATACCCTGTGACTTGGCGTTGAAGAAAATGGTCTCCTTGTCTGAAAAGTAAGAAAATTTTCAATCCTTGTGTGACAAGTAAGAACGTTTTATATCTAACATTGTCTGTTGCGCACTGTTAGGATGGAGCGTATCGTTTATAACCTTCTTAGAACGAGAGATACATTGATGCGTAATTGCAAAGAGTTCCATATTCCTACTGATTGGATGCTTGATTCAGGAATATTAAACAAGGTTTGTTATTTCTGTACTAAATTTTCCCTTTGTTATCATTCACAAAACACCAGTTGACATGTATACATCATCATGATGGATTACTGCTGTAAGTTCAAGAATGAATGGATGAAGAGAGTTGCTAAACGGGTCGTCTATGTGGGTTGGCGGATCGAACCCAACATGAACCCGGAAATCGTGTCTCACACATGAATCCTGACATGACATGTGTATTCATGGTTTGACACGTAGATGGCCCATTTAACCCAAAAAAAGAACTTTTTTTTTTTACTTTTTTTAAATATTTATACAATACAATTCAAAATTTACATAGTTTTTTTTTTAAATCAATCATGTTTAAACTATGCCAATATTTTTTAAAATTGTAAACGTAGATATAAAATACCCAAATAATTTAGGTTATTATATAAAAAACTAAAAAAATAAATTAATAGGTTAAACGGGTCAACCCACAAACTTGCGGGGTTGACACGAACAAGGCCCATTTAGCTAAACGTGTTCGCCCGGAACTGATCCTAACCTGTTTAGAGTAAACCCAAACCCGCGAATTTCTTGTTAGGTTCTTGTCGTGTTAGAAATTTACACCCCTATGGATGAATGAATTAATTCATGATCTTAATGAATGCATACATCATCATGACGATTGACGGATTACTATTGTATGTTCAAAAATGAATTGATAATACATGATCTCAATGTGCATGCATGCATCATCATGATTGAATATTGCTATAAAGTCAAGAATGAATGAATGAATGAATGGATAATACGCGCATACATTAAGAACGAATGAATAGATGGATAATACATGATCTCCATGCATGCAGATTAAGCTGGGATCGGTTAAGTTGGCAAAGAAATACTTAAAAAGAGTTGCTACAGAACTTCAAACGAAGGGAACAACCGAGAAAGATTCTTCAATGGACTATATGCTACTTCAAGGAGTGCGATTTGCTTTCCGCATTCATCAGGTTAGACATATTTACTTGCATAACACAATATTTACAATCTTATTATTCAACAATTTTTCACAAGATACAACCATGCTCATTTGATGTTATTGATGACACCTCTCAAATCATTTTTCTTTCAAAAAATGAATTTATTAATATAATATTTGCTTTGTTGCAGTTTGCTGGTGGATTTGATGTCGATACAATGCATGCGTTCGAGGAGCTTCGCAACTTGGCTCTTGTTTTGAACAAAAAGTAGAATGAAAAGAGGAATTTTTTGGTGCAGGAAATATGGATATTTTTTTTTGTACAGGTTGTCATTTAAGATGTTAGTTTTGGTATGAAGAAAGAATGAAGGCTTGTTAAATACAAATGGGATGGGATGGGATGGCATGTGATGATAGAGAGGTCATCATCACCATCACCATCATCATGGTTATCGTCATTTGTTCCTACAAAAACATATATGTATTTGGGGTTCAAGATTAGTTTGACCCATGTTGACTTTATCTTTCATTTTCTTACACCTTTCACATTTCCTTTAAGTTTATCTTTTAGGTGGTTTATGGATTTAATTGCAAGGATTAGGCTTGCAAGTTAATTGAACGGACACGAACGGGATCGTTCATGTTCATTTGTTCGTTAACAAAATGAAAATGTCTGTTTTCGTTTAGTAATATTCTAAACAAACATAGACTAAGAAAATGAATGTTTTTTAGTCGATTAATCTTATTGATAACTAATAATTAAATTAGAATGAATAAATATGTAAACATAGATAGCGTTCACAAACGTAAATGAATTTCCGCAACATGTGTTCTTTTATATAAACAAAATCTTTTCTTATTTTCGTTCGTTTATTAAATAAAAGAATATTTTAGGCATGGTTAGTATATGGACAGTGACGAATTCTTAAATTTTTTTCCGTGGGTTTCTTATGATAGATTCTTACTAATTTTTTTCTAAATCATACAAGGTCTCTCTATTTTTTTTTCCAAACCGAGTGAGTCCCTAGAAACCAGGCCCACGCTACCCCTCAACTTTTCCATCGAAGTGGGTTTTTTTTTTTTTTTTTTTAATTTTATGTATTATGCTACCTTTAAAATTATATTATGCTACCACTCAATATTTTAAAAGTCCAATACCCTTACCCTCTCAAAGTTTTATTAAAGCCCACAACTTATCTATAACTTAAAAGCCCAAGTAAAATAAAAGATTAAAGCCAAACACTTGTTTAACATTCGTGGTTAGAGTATAGTACTAAAGAACTATCTATATAAAAGATTTTTGTTTATAAAACGAATCTATATAAAAAATTGGAAATTAATTTTTGTCGTAGTTTATAAAATTTAAAAGATCATTCACCTTAATAGAAAAAAATAACTGAGTTAGTGATTGGATGAAAATTTATAAAAATTATGTAACAAAACTATTAATTTATTTATAAGAACTGCATGTTATATTTTGTTTTATATATATGTGACAAAATTAATTAAATAAAAGAAATTAAAAAGAATCTAAGTAAATTGCCAAAATCGTCCCTGAGGTTTTATATTTGCCAGTTCCATCCAAATCTCCTTAAACTTAACAGAAAAAGTAAACTAAGTTAGTGGTTTGGATGAAAATGCCAAAGGTGAAGGACTATTTGGCACAAAAAAAAATCATTTTGGATGAAACTGCCAAACAGACCTAAACCTCCGGGACGATTGTGGCAATTTACTCTTGAAAAACTCTCAAAACCAATGGTACAACTACCATATGCACTTATATGTTGCTTATTTATAGTTGATAATTGATAATTTATAATTGCATTTATTGGTTTGGTGTCTGCATTGAAAGGTTCGACTCCTTCCATAGGTTGTTTTAATATTTTTTTTGAGTTAATTACATAGTTAGTCCATGTGGTTTGCACAAAATAACATACTTAGGTACTAATAGTTTAAAATCACCTTCTAGGGTATTAAATTTTCATTTTGTAACGTTTGGAGGTATTAACTTCTAGGGTATTAACATAGTTAGTCCCTGTGGTTTGAACAAAATAACATACTTAGGTACTAATAGAATGTGATTTTAAACCTACAAATAACGTTAATACATCTAAACGTTACAAAATGAAAAGTTAATACTCTAGAATGTGCTTTTAAACTATTAGTACCTAAGTATCTTACTTTGTGCAAACTACATGGCCTAACTATCTAATTAACTCTTTTTTTTTCCTTTTATGTTTTTACCCCATCTTATTTTTTTCTATTTGTTTCTTTTTATTGTTTTTTAGCTGGATTCATATTGTTTTGTTTTTGTTTTTTCGTTGCTCATTTTTAATTTTCCTTTTTTTTTCTAATTTAAAACTGTAATTTTTGTGATGTATTGGTTTATCGTTGTCTTTATTATTTAAGTTAAATAAAATTTAACTAAACAATTTTTAATAATTATTTAAATGGTTTTTTTGTTATAAAAAACTAATAAAGCGAACACATTTCGGACATGTTACGACTATAATTTTGAGGTATTTTCTTCCGTTCATTATAGCGAACGCATCAAAACAGATAAAGTTCCCACTGTTTATAAATGTATAATTTTATTTTTTATATATTTTTAAAAGTATTTCTATTTTAGGGCTCATTTTTAAATAAGTTATTTTTTTCATTTCAAAAGTGAGTTGTTGACTTTATATTATAGGACCCTGTTTTATCTACTTGCTCCGTGCTCAAAAATTTTTAAGAATTTTTGGAGACGGTCCTGACGGCCTATACTAACTTAATGAGATGAGAAATTACTAATCAACTAGTGAGAAGTTATAATAGTGATGACTACAACATTAGATAGATGTATATAGTGAAAACAAATCGTGTGTGAAGATTGAAAAATGGGCATAAGGTGAATTACGTAGCACGCACCCAAACCATGGATCACCTTTTTTAGGCAACTAAAAGGGACTGAGGTGCAAAAGAATGGGGACCATAACCTTTAGCAAATCCAAAACTTTTGCTGATTCATGAAGACTTTGGCCTTGCACTTAGACACACCAACACGGCAACACCAAGCAAGCACTTGTTTCGCCTAAGCCCCGTCTCCTTAAACAAGTAGTTCCCTTGCGTCTGTTTGAGGCGCCTTAGGCCACACATCACACGGCCAGGCCCATCTTTGACTGCATAGCTAGTGACAACTATGTCTGGGTGAACAGTATTGATTTACCATCTTCTAGCACTCCAAAAACATGATCTTTGTATAAGAAAAGGTGATAGAATCTACACCACCTCAAACAAAAACATTTTTATCAGACCACCCGTACTCGTGAGATTTTAGGGTTTTTTGGACGAAAACGCCGGAGCACGCCCCTCAAGCGGCCCCCGTGAGCGTTTTTTTTTTTTTTTTTTTTTTGCAAAATTCGTATGGAGCGTTGTATATTACACGCCGGATCGAACTTGAATGGGCCAATCACCTGTTTCCATGCTCCATTTGTCCAATAACATTTTTTATGGTTTTTTTTATTTATTTAATTCTATTACACCACAATGTCCACATCCCCACTATACCCATTTTAGAAAACGTCTCATAATACCCCATTGCTAACTGGGCTGCAACATGGCACATAACGCTCAAGGATAGGGGCATTACCACTACACATGGTCTCAAACAAAACCCAATAGTCATAAGCAAAAATTGCACACGTGACACTCATCTATTGGTGGACAAGGATCTCTATAGAGTATATAAGATGTGTCGATAGAGTTGCAAAAAAAACCGTTTTGGAAAAAAAAAAAAAATTGTAACCGTTTTGTAACCGTTTATTGAGGAACCAGTTACAAACCAATAAGGACCATAGCTTAGAAACCAATTTGGGGTTTTCAAAAATGAAACCGGATTTGAACATGTTAAAAAAATATTTATAATTGATTTTTCTTATAAGAAAATATATCATTTAACCAAAAACAATTAATTTAATCGGTAATTTCAGTTAATCAGTTCGGTTTATAACATATTTAGTTGGACATTTAGGGTATTTAACATTATCGAACCAGCTATTAACCAAACCGGTTATTGGCCAACCGGTACTGACAATTTTGACTAATTACTGGGTCGGTTAATAATCAATATGTGCACCTCTAGTAGTGTGTCCGGCAGTCCGGGCCAATACTGATGGGTCCAACCCAGTTGTTTAGCTACTAAGCAGGCTTATTCAGCACTAATATGAATGAAGGAAAAAAATCCCTTTGCTGTGCGAGCGTATTACTTCCTCCTACTTGCACCAAACGATTTTCAAATACTTTATTTAACAAGCATATATCTTTACAACACTCGAAAGTATTTTTTTTCGAACCAGTAAAATATAGTCAGGTAAACAAACCCGAGTCCCCGACTTCCTAGAATCACCATGAGATATAAAAGAAAATCCAGAAAATAACTACCAACAAATTCAGCATTATACCGAGTCTACTAGAAATCCTTTTCAACAATCATACCGCGAATTAAAAATTCAAAACTTATAGAAACAATTGGTAGCTCTCAGACCGTTTGAACTGCTCTGTCGAAACTTTCTTCTGCGGTTAATCCCCGTTTGACCAGCATGTGTTCTGGATGGGTGAGTTTCAACTGACTGCAAATAATAAAAATAAAAAAAAAAACCAAATTTTGCTTAAAGGAAACTCGACATATTGTTTCCTAAAACATGTGCACTCACGTCATCGAGTTAATATGAAATATACAAGAAATGTGATTCTACTTTCAGACATATGAAACTCATAATCTGGAGAATTTAGTAGTTGAAAGCAAACTCATAATGTCAGTAGATGACAAACATAATATCGTGCGGCGTCACATAAAAGTAGATTTTTGTAAGTATGTAAAATACTCCAGACAGTACCAAAGCAACAATGCACACACATGCGATGAGCATACCTTAAGAATCGCGAAGAAGGTTTCCCAAGATGAAGACAGCATACAACCAGGTTTGCTAGTGTTTCTGGATCCTTTGCATCCTACATCAATCAAGGCATCAAAGGTCATACTTAGCAGGTGCAATTTTGGAGGCCAATTAGAGAGCGGAACGTTAAATGCTATGTTATCACAACTGAACAACAGACGAAACACAATAACCCACTTTGTCTCACTATTCATCCTAGCCAATCACACACTGCCACATGTCAGCCTTGTTTATCACTTTAATCCCTCATCTTTAGTAATAACATGTTTAGCCCCTCTACTCTAATTCCTTTGTTTTTCTCTTTAACTTAATTAGTCCCTCAACTTTGTTAATAACATGTTTAGCCCACCTACTTTAATAAATTTTCAAATTCCTTCGTTTCTGTTTTTTACATTACTAACTAATATAAACAAATATACATGTTTGGTGCCTCTTCTTTAATAAAGTTTAATCAACACAATTTTAGTCCCTCTACCTTAATAAAGTTTTCAAGTTCCTTTTTTTTCTTTTTTAACCTTACTAATATACACTTAATTTTTTTATTCTACGATTTGACATTAATTTTTGTAACGTCATTTTTAAACCGACCGGCATTCGCACGTAGGGTGGTTAAGTTTGAAAGTTCTTTTCCCCATGGTTCTACATTATCTCTTTCGGTTGGTATACCGAGTACCAGTACTATACTGATAACTGATCATCAAATTCTCGCCACAACTCACGGGGTTAAAATACTAGTTATATAAAGGAAACAACCAAGCAAGAAGCAGAAATATGTTTTAGCCCATAAAATCTAGAACTAAGTGGTTTAAAATGACTTGTTCAATCAGTTGGGTTGACTCATTGACTGACAGTTATCAATAATCTCAAAGGGAGTGAACAAAAAACTTCAACTGAAAAGACAAGAGTTGGTTCAAAATTTACCTTGTTAAGTGCTTCTAATAGAAATGATTCAGCTTCATCAAAGTTGCCCATGTGCATGCAGCACACAGCTTTCCCATTGAGGACCAGACTAGTCATCTGGTACTTCTCTGAGAAGTCCTGAAAGATGAGATATGCTTCTTGTATCTTTGAACCACCCTATTTCAAAACAAAGTAGCAGTAAGAATAGTGTAATACTGTAACTTATAGTTTAAAGGCAAAATTGCACTTTTCGTCCTTTATGTTTCGAAGTTTCTGCAGGCTGTCCTTTAAGTTTAAAAATTACACTCTATGTCCTTTATGTTTGCAACCTATAACGGGCGGTGTCCTTTCACCTAAACCCAGTTAACTTTTTTATGTTAAAACCCCTCTTTGTAAAGCTCCTTAACAGCAGGGACCATATGTGCAATATTCATTCTCTTTGAGAGAAAAGAGGGAAGTCCGGTGACCGGACACACCTCCGCCCGGCGTTTTTCCGGCGCCACACCTCCGGCCACACCCACTCAACCTCCTCACCCTGTACCGCCTCACACGCACAACCCACTCTCACCCATCTCTCGTCCCTCATCTGAAACAGAAACGAACCACCACCACCACGATCGGTGGTGGGTGTCGGAGGCGAGAACCGCAAGAGAGAGAGAAGCAGAGAGGAAGAGATCGGAGACACAGAAGCGAAGACGGCAGTGACACCGCCGTCTGCGGCGGCGGCGGGGAAGACGGCAGAACCCTCCTTCTCTTTTCTCCTTTTTTCCGGTTCGATTCAGGTCTGGTTCGTCGGGTTCAGGTGCAGGGTTGGTCAACACGGGTCAAGGGTTGGGTGTTTCAGTTGGTTCGGTTTGAGTGGTGACGACAGCGGTGGTGCTACGTCGCCGGCGTTGCCTGAACCAGAAGAGAGAGAGGGATGTTGTAGGATGAGCGTGGGGTGCGGCCGGAGAAGATGGAGATGATGTTTATCGCGAAAGACACGGAGTTGCCGGAGTTGCCGGAATCTGGCGAAATTGCCGGCCGGAGTTGCAGAGAAGATGGCGGCTGTTTTTGTGTTTGAATGTTTCACTTTTTAACATAAAAGGTCCCTCATGTTTGAATTTAACGTTAAAAGTTAACTGGGTTTAGGTGAAAGGACACCGCCCGTTATAGGTTGCAAACATAAAGGACATAGAGTGTAATTTTTAAACTTAAAGGACAGCGCCTGCAGAAACTTCGAAACATAAAGGACGAAAAGTGCAATTTTGCCTAGTTTAAATGTATAATAAAATAGCATAAATGAGAGATTACAAACCACAGCTAAATTTAGCCATGCAGTAGCAAGTTGAGTTAGTGTGTGATCCTCATCAATCTGTTGCATAACTCTCAATTGCTTCTCAGCATGATCTGATCTGTGCATCTTGAGATAAATCTGGACATTCAAAGCGTTCCTGAAAGTGGAAAAAGCACCAGGACCAGATATAGAATGAGAACTCTTGCTTATCTATGATCATTCATTCAAACTATAGAGCTAAAACATCTTGATGCTGCTTAATACAAACAATCACAACCATATATTCACTCATCTGCAGTGAAACGATCTTAAAATCTCATGTTATCAGCTTTAGTGTTATAGGTACTTCCTATGAAAAAAGTGACGGCCTAAACAAGCATGTATATTTGTGACTTATCGAAATGAACACATAGACAACAATAGAGAAAATATATATAAAAAACAATGTAATGTCTTGGTTCATTCTTCAATTATTAATGAGAGGTCAGAGGTGAATGAGGATAGTGAATAGATCAAGGTTTAAAATAACAATCAGAAATCGCAAAACGGTGAACGTAGACTTTCAGAGCAAGCACTAACAAGTTGAAAAACATCAAGCAGGAGATATTTGAACATGTGGTAACTGTAAACAATAACATTGGAGGATGACGAAGATATAAAATAAACGAAAAATTGACCCAGAAGTAGACAGTTTAGGAGACTTCTTATGGTTGATGACAAAAACATATGATTTCAAAAATCAACAGCAAACATGCAAAAAATAGCAATACTGTATAAAAAGATGCTAAAGAGGCAGAGGCAGAGGCAGAGTAAGACTAACAGTTCCATAGTTCCTCCAGCATGTGTGTGCTTCAGAGCCTCATTATAGTCCTGTTCATGCATGAATATGATCCCGGCAATAAGCCTGAGTATCGGGTTGTTCCCAATGGCTGCATCACTCAACCACTCCCGTATGCTTGAAATTACAGTTTCCTATCATATCCATGTGAAAAAAATGATTACACAAGTTGACCATCCAGTTATCAATAGAGCAAAAGAAGTACACATACTAACTTTACACATGATGCAATTCACTTTAATGAACATGGTTCTTCAATCACATAAAACAATGATTTACTATTTTACTTTCAATGATTCTCTAAGTCTTCCTCATTGCAGACTATGAACATAAATCTAATTCCAAGACTTATATTGTAACAGCATGATTATGTCTACCTAAAGCCCTAAATCACTCAGGAATTCATGATTCAAAAAACAGCAAAGCATGCTTCGTGAATAAAACTTCTAGCGCCAAATTAACCTCACCATTACAAGAAAATGAGTTCAATCACATGATCAATATGAACACTTCAGATTTTACATAAAAACTGATAACTAAATCATATAGCAAATACTACCAAACATAACAAAATCAATGCCTCTTATAATCCAACAGAATACGTTAGTATAACAATCCCTACAACACTACAGTGTGGAAAAGTAGATACAAAAAGTCAACAACCGCCTTAAACTTCGCCCTATTACCTTTCAGTTATCTATTTCCTTGAGTTTTTCAACTTTCTAGGGCAACACAGCCTCATGTCTAGCATCATATCACTTGCACATTCACAGATCTGGAAAAAAAAACAAAAAACCTAGATCCATAACACGAGATTTCACCTTATTACCAGTGCTCAAAAGGTATATGGCAAGCAATTTCACTGCCCGTGGAGCCATTTTTATATAACAAACTGATAACACACATTTAAACATATAACAAATGCTACCAAACATGCAAACATAACAAAATCAATGTCTCTTTTGATCTAACAGAATACACTACTATATCAATCCCTACAGCACAATAGTGTGCAAAAGTAGATACAATAAGTCAATAACATCCTAAACTTCGCCCTATTACACGTCAATTATCTATTTTCTAGAGATATTCAACTTTCTAGGGCAACACATCCACATATCTAGCATCCATACCACTCACACATTCACAGATCTGAAAAAAAACAAAAAACCTAAATCAACGAAACAACATTTCACCTTGTTATCAGCGCTCAAAAGGTACATAGCGAGCAACTTCACAGCCTGTAGAGGCGTAGCCGCAGACGAATCGACCTCGTTAATCACAAGCTGTTGTTGAAGATCCAAAACAAAAAATTAGAGATCAAAACAAATCATATCAGCAATTACAACTGATGAACGATGAAATCAAATCAATTACTTACTTGATAGCTTCCGAGAGCAATGTAGGATCTGTAAATGAGGCAATCGCGTTCGATCGCATCCTCTTCGGAGAGGTTTTGAACATCGCCGCTGTTGATTGCTGCTTGAAATGCTCCGATGTAGAAGTTGTTTCTCAGTGCGAATAACAGATCTGGTGCTCCCGCCATTGTAAGGTTAGATCTAGGTCGGTGGTGTTAACAGATCAGGAGAGAAGATGGTGCACGAGTTGTAGGAGATGAGTGATTTTGTACGGGTGCCGTTCTTTATCAGGGAGACGATTAAAAGGAACAAGCAAAAGAGTTTTTTATTAGTTGGTTACGAATTACGCGATGGTATCGGTTTGGTTTTTTTTTACAGTACTACTGACACTTGTTATATCAACTAAAAGAAAAAACCTTGAAAAAAATAAAATCTTGATACAATAAAAAGGATATTGATATGTATTTTACATCAATCAAAAACCGTAATAACAAATATCATCGAAACTGGTTCTAGTAATACAGTACCGATGTTGTTCGGTCGGAATCGGTTTATTTCGTCATGGTAACGGCACTTGTATAAATTAGCTATTTGAATACAAATTATAAGAGATAGAAGGAAACGGTTTTTAATGATTATTATTAATATATAATTATAGAGGGTGTTCATTTATGTTAAGAGGGTGTTTGGGATTACGTTTTGAAGTGATTATTTGATTATTGCGTTTGTAAAACATAAATAATCTAAAAAAATGTTTGGATGAAAAAGTGATTATCTGCCTCCAAAACGCAGTTTTGGAGAAGCATGTACCTACATACTTTTTCAAAACGCAGGTTTGAAAACGCAAAATCTATTTTGAAAACGCATAATATATTTTGAAAACGCAACACCAAACACCGCCTAAGAACTGTGAAAACCGCATAATGTATTTGTATTTTTTGCTTTAGGTGTGATACAGATGACAATAAGCGACTACCTCCATGTCTTATTAATTCATCAATGCACTATGTACAAGAGTTTTATGTGGTTCCCACGATTTTTAATATAAATTTGGTTTTGAAAAAAAATGTACGTAGATTTACTGAACAATGAGGAACAAATTACTGATTTTCGGCCATTGACTTATTTTAATATTCAATCTTAACGACTGGTTTACTTAATGTCTATTGTATGAATTTCACACCGAATCTAGTCTTCATTGTAATGTGTCCAAACTCTTTTTTCACACGGTTTTTTATTTTAAACCTCACAAATAACTATATATGTTGATTTATTCTTTCTAGTTACGATAGTACACTGTAGTGGTGAATTGTTGTGTGATAGTGTATACTTTCCATTGCCTTGTCAAGCAATTGCTAGGTAAGGTTGATACTCGTTATGCTTCAACTCCGCTTACTTCTTTCAATGTCGGGGAAACATAAAGAAGAAAAAGGAAGAACTTCATGCTTATCACTCTATTGATTCAAAGAAATCAAAACGGTGTTGTTGCATATATGCTCAAATATTAATTGCTTACTTTTGTGATAATAAAAATTAGATGACACAATTTAAGTATCATACGGAGTTGATTATAAGGGTAAAGAGGGATGGGTGCGGCAAACACTTCGGTGACCCCGTTTGCTGATCGGCAATTCTGCCGCCGTCGCCAAAGTTGCCATGCGATGATGATTGAATCAGTGACCACTCACCGCTTGAGGGAAGAGGAGAAGGAGGGGATATCTAGTGGGCCCCTTCTCTTTCAACAAATCATAATTTTTTCCTATTTTTTTCTTTTCTTTTTAAGAAAAAAATATTTGGGTAAATCACCCCTTATGTTTTTTGGGCAATAGAAAAGTTAGGGAATTGACATGGCAATAGATGATTGGGTGGATGTAAAGTTTACCCCATCTCATGAGGGGTGCACCCCTTTCAGTAATGGCAATGGGCCGGGTTTGGGCCGGGTATTAGTAATTCCAAGCCCGTACCCGGTTGTAATTCTTTGGCCCATACCCGGTCGTTACCCGTTGGGTATTTTGTAACACCCCGAAAACAGGTTTGATAATTAAACCCCGCTAATACTAAAAACGGGTAAAGTACCGTTAGTGGTAAAAGTAACCCGGTAAATATTAGGATTTAAATAAATAATCCTAGTATTAATTAAAAGTGGATAAGAGCTTTCAAGAAAATAAAATGGATAAAAGACCCGAGTTAGCGGGGCTTAAAGTAAAACGGGTTATGACTTCCCGAACCCATTAAATTAACTAGGAATAATTAACCTAGTTAGTAATATGTGACTAAGTTATAAATAGTGAATTATAGTTCATTTGATCAAAATAAACACGAGGGACTAAAAAGGGGACAAGTGTGAAAGTGTTTATAATTAAAAGATTTAAAACACCAAAACACACACATGAGTGTGTGTTTGGTCGAATAACATCAGGAGGGTTCCTTCAAAACCCTAAAGCTCACAAATCCAGCAAAATCGAAGATGAATCAAGCAAAGAAATTAGGGCTTTAGCTAAATCCTTGATCCCCTAAGCTAGGAGGTCACAAGGTATGTCGATTTTTGTAATTCGGTGATATCTTGAATTTATGATGAACACCCACAATCGAAATTCTTGAGTGCATGTGGAATGTATGGGTGATATTGACATAAATACAAGTCTAGGAACAAGTCCTAGAAGCAAACTTGTAGAATTAGTACCATAAGACTAGAGATTTAATGATATCCCTTATATGTGCTAAGTGGGTTTTCATGATAAAATGATGAACACATGAATTTGAGTGTTAAATTGTGAAATTTGAAGATAGGATGCAAGACCTAGATGTTGTTTATAAACACTAGACATAGAGATTTGATTCTTGATGTAAATCTTGGTGAAAATAACTAGTTATGAACTAGTTAGTAAACATGTAAAATTATGCACATTAGGTGTTTGTTAAAATGCCTAAATGAGAACTAAAGTGTTGAAATTTGGGGTGAAACGCGTATTTGAATTATATGGCAACTATGCGTAATATGAAGTGACAAGGGTTCTAAACATCATGTTGAATTAGACTCAATTGTGTAAACCGTGTGATTGAAAGTAATTAACTTTTGATAAGTTAATCTAACCAATGATATGATCGAATGATAAATTCGGTATAAGAAGCGTAGGATGGAATAGTCGTAAATGATTATCACTAACCTAACCATCTTACAATTACAATGATAGTTTGACGCTTGGCAAGCTAGGTGAAAGCTTGGGGAAGGAAGCGAGTCAAACGAATCAAGAATGAAGGAAAAGCATAATTCGGATGCAAGGTAGGTATATCTTACATTAGTCATGTATTTTAGAATATTCTTTTTTTGTATTAATTACGTAAAAGACATATACCTAATTGAGATATGGTGTTCCGACGTATAGTCGTACGGAACAGGATAATCAAATATGATAAGAAACCATAGTGATGGCTAAAAATGAGTTAAATCGGTAATTCGATCATATTATGACGAATGAAACATGTACTTTTAATGGTTATCATATAAGGTAAATCATAATAACCAATAAGGGCAAAATGGTAATTTGGTCACACGTTGACCATAACCGTTAGTTTTGAAAGACAACTATGACGTAAGCTGCTAAGATATGAATTTGTAAGGAAAATGACCGCACGGTGCAAACCGGAGCGAGTCATATATACGATGTGGTAATAAATGTCATCTCGCTAATATAATTGGTCATTTAGACCAAACGGGTCAAAAGGTGAAATTATCACCCTTTGACAATATCGACTAATGGGTTGTCGAGTTGTATGATTTTAGGAAATAAACAGCACATGGATGTGTACATCGCTATCACTTAGCAGCCACTAAGGCAAGGTATTGAAACGGGTCAATATATTGATCCGAGCCAGGTATGTATAATGATACAACTTATCATGTAGAATTTGGAGTTCTATAATAGTTAGACAAGGTTAAAATAAGATATTCGGTTATCTTTAGGTAAACCGAATAAATTGAGTTGTGATTATGGTGTTTTAAAAACATATTGCTTTCTAATTAAGATTATAGTTAAAAGGTCGGATTTTGGGTCAAACAAGTACTTAAAAGTCCTTTGTCGTAAAAGAAGGGTGGAAATTGACCAAAAAACCCTTATAAGCTAAATTGAACAAACGACCTATAAAGGTTGTTTGAAAACGAGTTTTATGAGTAAATAAATATTTAGAATAAGTATAGAAAGTGAGAGATGTAAATACTTGGGTCAAACGACTATATAGGAATCTTTGGCGTAAAACAATGATCCGAGGGGTAAAACTCGGAACATATGGATTTCCACATTTAATCCATCACACATATAGTTGTGGTGGAAGATTATTTGATAAGAAATGTAGGAACATGATACTAGAAATGAAGGGAAGCGATTTTAAGCTTTAAAGTGCTTAAATACCCTTAATGGGTCAAAATAAGCACTTGAGCGTAAACGGGTTTTAATTAAGTAAGAAACCCGTGATTTATGATTAATATGATAGGAGATATTGAAATTATGAATCTCATGAGTTTATAGATAAAACAAACATGTTTGTTTGATAAAATCACGAAAGGGTCAAAATTTGGTAAAAGGGGAAATAAGTCGAAGACTTAAAAGTCAGAAATTTTGTTAATCCGGATGTTGGATTTTAACTCCATTAGATGGAGAATTAAATTACGGACACGTAGGAAAAAGAATCGGGTAAAACGGATTAAAAACGAGAGAGTTATGCTCGTTTCCGTGAAAACGAGTTATGCTAGGAATATGCAGCACCAGCAATCAACAATCTGTCAAAAATCGTTGCTGGCGCGACGCCACGGCCTCCCTCACGTGACGCGACGGCGGTGGCGCGACGCCACGGCCTCCCTTGCGCGACGCCAAATCTGGATGATGATCAAGTGTCAAACTAATAATTTGAGTATGGAACTTGCTTATACTTGGCGTTTAAAGTGTCAAACTAATAATTTTAAATGGTTTTGACCGTAGGTGAATATGGAACCAAATCCGGATGGTGATCAAGCCATTATCAAGAACCGAACGCACTAAACGAAGCTTCCGCACTTGATCTATTTTGTCTTAGCATTATGTAGATACTTGAACTATGTTTTCAAACGTTATCTAGTAGACACTTGAAGTTATGTTTTGTATGTTTAATGGATATTTTCCTTTTAACTGAAATCCCAGGATCAAATATGGTCTTTTAATCAAGAAAGTTTTTTGTAAACTTGATATTGTAGTATCAATTCCTTGTTTTGTATCATTAATTTTGTTACATTAAGTTGGGTCTTACATATTTATCCATCGGGTATCGGGTATACCCGCAGGTAACAGGTATACCCATTAGTTTGTTAAAAATATCATTGAAACTCTCATGTGCATTTTTCTACTATAATGTTTATATAATTTACTACTTTAATAACTACAACAAAGGAAAATATGACCAATAACATACAAATATATCATATTCAAATGCATATTTGAAACATATATCTGCATAATTAACTAATTAATGTACTGCTACTTTGAAGCACATAATGTCAGTTTATATAATTTGCGTTTAATTGAACACCAAACATGAAAAATAGTAGCATTAATCAGAACCCAAGTTCCCTAACAACTTGAAATGTGTTTAGAAAATTCCAAAACTAACACACATTTTTAATTTGCATAGAAACAACATAACCAAACATCAAATCTTGTGTTTGTATGTTAAAGTCTTGAAGACAAACAACAAAGCAAAATAATATGAATAAGTGTATGTACTAAAGTTTATATAAATGGAAAATTAAATTTAAAATAATATGCTTTTCGGGTATTATTCGGGTAAGCGGGCCGGGTATCGCTAAATCCCATACCCGTACTCGTACCCAAATATTTTTATATTTTTAATCCCATACCCGGCCCATACCCGTCGGGCTTCGGGTATACCCGGCCTGTATGTTTCGGGTTTCGGGTATACCCGTCGGGCTTGGGCTTTTTTGCCATCCTTACCTTTCACCATAAGATTAAGATTATACGGAATATTACCTAACCTCGTAAGTTCCACTTTGAATCATCATTTTAGCACAATACAAGCATGACAACTTATTTAACATCAACTACAACATGAATTGCATATTTTAATCAGGTTCAAGCTAAAACAACAAAGTTTGGTGGATTATAACTATCATCCAACTACGGGTCATATAAAAAGTTCGGGACTCCATTTGATCACTGACAACTAATGTTCAACGTTTTCAACACGATCACATACAACATTGTGATTCATCAACACTTTTATTCAAGTTTCAAAATAATATGGTTTGATTTAAATGCCATAGACAATATTTTTATAACATTTTCCACTCATTTAAGCTAGTATTTTTTACACACACAATTAAAACACCAAGTTAGGCCGAATTTTTGTCAAATCCCACTATCATTTTCGTCGAATTTTACCTTATCATCAACAATTGTTAACTCCAACAATCTCCCGCTATTTTCAACATAATACGTAAACTCGTCCCATTGCTCAATACCTCAAACATGCACACATTTGGAGTTCAGGATTCTAACTAGTTTAAACATTTGTCTAAGCTATTTCTAACCCAAATCAACAATAATTTTTCAGATTTAGACACATTTCATCATGAACCCAATAACCTACACAAAAACTTGAGTTTGGGTTAATGATTTGTTAACCAAAGCTTGTTCTCCACTTGGAGATGGTCGTCCTCAACTTCAATACGTATAATGTTTTACCTTTTTTTCATGGATTATCACTCTCACTTGTTTCTCTATCTCACACACGCTTTCACACACTTCTTTTATAGACCTATTCCAACTTACATGGCATACTCACAAAGGTAATCGAGTATTGTTTTAAGTTTCGCCTCTATGCCTCTTAGTCCTTTAAGTTTCATAATAAAAAGTATGTTTGCTCTAAGGGGCTGTTTGGCTAAGCTTATTGGAATGACTTATTTACTTGTTTGCTTATTTGAAAAGCAAATAAGTCATAAGGGAATGACTTATTTACTTATTCCTCTCACATAATAAACTAACCCAAACACTTTTTAACTTTTCAAAAAGTAAATAAGTAAATAAGTCACTAAAATAAGCTTAGCCAAACAGCACCTAAGTTTGCCAATTCCCTTTTACACGCGTATACTTATCAAGTTAGCATATAAGTTTGTTTAACCCGAACTTAATTATGGGATACATAACTAAATACTAGTTGTCACACCCTGACTTTTACGGAAGCGTGATTATTGGTGTGACTTCTTAATACCATTGCATATGATCATAACAACACTATATGATAAAACCAGTAGATGTACATTGATGTGCGTAAAGTGTGTTATATTTTTAGATGTATATTTAAGCCCTTTTTACACTTTTAGCCAAGTTTTAAATTTATAAAACACGATATTCACTAACACTAAACACACATATGGGCAAGTGCACCCATCGTGGACGTAGTATAGTGTTGGTAAGATACCGAGGTCGTCCAAGGACACAAGAGCTTTTAATACCGGTTTATCCTCAACGTCTAATCAAATCAAAAAGTGAGAAAAATGTTTTAAACTAAGAAAAGTAAAAACTAACTAAATGCTGAAAATAAAAATAAAATAAAAACAGATAGACAAGATGAATCACTTGGATCCGACACGTGTATTAGTATAACCTTTGATTATTTTCGCACTTTTGCACTTGTTTAAGAGATTATCTTAGTTATTGTAGTAGGCCCCTCTTTTGAAGGCGACGTTACCCTCAACCCAGTAGTTTGAGTCAGCAAGGATACAATCCTAAAGGGTCGGATTATTGAAAGATAATGAATTAAGTTATTAATGCAAATTGTGGTAGGCCCCGCTTTTGGCGGTGACGTTACCCTCGGCTAAGTAGTCTGAGTCAGCAGGGATACAGTCCTAAATAGCCGGGTTATAGTATTAATAGTAGTTAACTTATGAGGGGGTCAAAGAGTTTGGATCCCCGCCATCCAATACCTATGGGCATTGAAGGAGATCCTACTAAAATTGACCCAGGTCCCAAGCAGGACCTCTAAACGCTGAACAAGGGCAAGACCCTTACCAAACCGTTCCCTTAACCCCCGACCAGGTAGCCAACATACCTCCATATAGACCGTGGAGATATGAATGGTGAAAATCTTTTATTTTATATAGACAGTAAAATAATGCCAAGACACCACGGACAAACGATAAGGAAAGATCACCTTCAACATAAGTAACTAGTTATTAAAGTCATTAATACAAAACCAAATAAAAAGTGCAAAAGATTAAAAATAAAAAGTATTATACTAAACACTTGTCTTCACCAAGTGATGTAAGAGACTTAGGCAAACATGGCCTTGATTGTCAAGAACTCTTACGATCAATCTTGGATCCTGAGACGACTCACACACACTCTACGATGGACAATGGATGATGGTGGTGGATGATGGTGTTATGGTGGTGGTGGGTGGTGGATGAAGTGTGAGAGAGGTGGTGTGCCAAGGGATGAGAGAGAATGAAGCCAAGCTCCTCTATTTATAGGCTGAACAGAAGGCTGGACACGGCCCCGTGTCCGCTGGACACGGCCCCGTGCCCGTCTGACATTCTCTCACTTCATTAATTGTAATTGCGAATTACAATTAATGCGCCTGCTATACTTTCACCACGCCCCCGTGCTCGCTGGACACGGCCCCGTGGTGGGCAATGGAAGCTTCTACTGGTTTGTCTTTTCTGCTGCTTCCTGGGCACGCCCCCGTGTTCGCTGGACACGGGGCGTGTTCAGACTCTGTTTCTTCTCTTTTGCCTTGGGAGGTGCCGTTGAGGGTCCGGGCAATCCACTTTTGTTCCTTTTTCTTGTATTTATGGTAGAATTAGTTGTCTTTTTGCTTCTTTTGTGATTTTGAGCTCATTTCATCCTGAAAATACAAAAGGAAGACAAAAACACTCTTTTTCCAACATTAGTACTTAAAAAGGGTTAGTTTTATGCCTTAATTGATGTGATTTATATGTTGCATTTTACACACATCAAATACCCCCACACTTGAACTTTTGCTTGTCCTCAAGCAAAACTCTTTAAATGTGGCTTACACTCCCAAATGGAATAGGTAGAAGAGAAGTTTTTTAGCTTGTCCTAGAGTGTCGGGAATCCAAGGTTTTTATAGGTTTTATTTTTATTTATTTACAATCCTATTCGTTATGATTTATTTTGAACGTTTCATAAGATAAATTACTTATTTGGGCATAGCATGCCTTATTAAAATTCCATTTATATACAAGTTCACATATCTCACGGGAGATCACTCAACACTCGGCCGAAGGTGTATATTTTAGTGAATCACTCGAGAGCGGCACGGAACTTACGTCTTCCATAGGCTTGCCAAGCAATCAATCCTCCTCCTTTTTAACTTTTTACCTTTGTAAATATCAAGAGGACTTTTTGGGTGAAGGCTTGGGTTTAAAGGTGGGTGGTTGGTTAGTGGTTAGTAAAAAGGGCGAAAATCGTAACAAGCGTCGGTTTTCGTGAAGTACCTTGTTTTTAGTGACTTTTTTTTTATTTTGAAGTATTTCTCCAAACAAGCTTTTATAGCTTTTGTTTGTTTTTGACTTCATCATCATCATTTTTTATTTTTTGATCGTCACATAAAAAGGTGAGTTTACGAAAAAGCGAACTTGTTCCTAAAAAAAAAAAGGTTTTTGGTGGGTAAAAAGGGTTTTGGGGTAATGAAATGAAAGGTTTAGGCTCAAATGGGCTATCTAGGGGGATTTTGGGTAGGTAAAAAAAATGAAAAATAATGGTTTTGAAAGAAAAATGGTTAGTCCTAATGCCTCCATCATTTACTTACTTGGGTTTAAGTTGGTAAGGACCGGGAATGTATCGTCGTGGCAAGTTCTAGATTTGTAAGGACCGAGCGGCTATTCACACAAGAAACGAAAAATGAGCATTTAATCTAAATATGTGTATTTTTATGCTCAATAAAGGCTCAAAACTCACTTTTGTGGGAATGGGTTTTTAATGTGACCAAGCATATATAATCGAATTTTTAACTAGACTTGTTATACCGTTTCATAATTTTCTTATGTTGGTTCTTTTTTTATCACGACGCTATCGGTTGTAAACTTGTAAAAATATAACCTTTTTAGAACTTGTTATTCCCAACTTAAACTAAGACAAGTAAATAAAAAAAATGAAAAAGTTTTTTGAAAAAATTTGGGGTGTTTAGCGGTTCCAATAGAGTTTTGTGTAAGACTTGTGTTTAGGATTTTGCAAAATTTCAAGGTTTTAGCATCCCCCCCACACTTAAATTACACATTGTCCTCAATGTGTCCAAAAATAATGTTTTTGGTTGATTAGAATGTGTAAAAGTGGATTTAAAAGCAAAGGTTTATGTTACTGGCAGTCTGGACACGGCCCCGTGCCCATTGGACACGACCCCGTGGTGAACTGCCAGTAACGATAACTTACAGAAGCTGAACACGGGGGCGTGTCGGCTGGACACGACCTCGTGTCTGGCAAAAAATTGCAGGTCAGTAGCCAAACAGCAGATCTGGGAGATGAACACGGGGGCGTGTCGGCTGGACACGTCCCCGTGTGGACAATCTGTTAGCCCGAAAAATAGGTTTTGTCTCCCGGTTTCTCCATCATGGGGCTGCAAGTGCTAATGTTTAGCACTCTAACCCTTGCATTGCACCTGTTTAAACACTAAATACCAACCAAACAAGCACAAACCATCCTAAATTATCATCGTCAAGCATCATCCAAACACAAAGTAAAAATAAAACAAAGATAAAAAGTAGTTAGAGAAAGTAAATTGTTCGACAAATGGCACGCAGGCCATGAATTGTTTGATAGATAGAAGGGCACTTAAACCTGTGGGCTCATCACCAACCAGCCCCTTGTTCCTCCAAGCCTCCTACTCCATGTCTTCATCACTACCATCACCTCCACCCCCTTGCCTCGCCATGTACTCCCGGATGCTACCGATATCATCTTGTATATCGTTAATGTTGCGTTCGATAGCTCCAACCCGGTGGTGTGTGTTGTTGGCGAGATTGTAGGTGTTCCTTGTGCACATGAGGTTTTCCTGCAAGAGATCATGTAAAATTTGAAAGTTAGGAAAACCACCTCCTTGAGAGGAGGATTGGCCCGCATCGCCTTGGGGTGGATACTGAAAATGGGGATGTGGTGCATGAAGAACTAGAGCCTCTTGCGGGTTCCATGCATAGCCTTGCGTTCTCTGAAAGCTCACCGTCCCGTCCTCCGCTTCATAAAGCAAGTTCATGGATCGGCAAATGTGATAATCGACCCGTCCCGACCATGGACTCCTTTCGAAGGACCTTGGGATATTCGTGAAGTGCTTGAAAAGACGGTACACCCATCCTCCGAAGAAGATCGGTGTAGGAGCATGAGCAAGGCGGTTTAGGTGCATGTTTCGCAGTAGGAGGTACGGAACATCTAGAGGCTTCTGGTTGTGGATGCAGTGAAGGACAACCAAATCTTTCAACCCAACAACGCCACTACTGTTGTGGCATTGGTTCAGCGAGTACGATAGGAGCCTGTGGATGTATCGGTATAGCGGGTCCCTCAGTTTGGTACTTTTGGTGCTGCTCGGGTTGTAGATTCCTTCACCTATTTGAGCCCATGCGGCTTGGCGTTCAGTTGCATTCAAGTCTCGTAACCCCCTGTATTCTCTTCATTCCCCGCTTCCTCTTCACTATATAGCCCAATGATGGCTCCAAACTGTGCCATGGAGGTTCTAAACGTGGTCCCTCCACATCGAAATTCGACCGCGTCATGATCAAACGGTTCGCGCCTCGAGTTGAAAATGAAGGTGCTGTAGAACTCCATCGTGCATTGATGTACCGACCGTAGTCGGGTGGTCAATGCGACATGCAGTGGACCGCTCACAATGTTGTTGAAGCGGTCAAGTTGGTTCACCATGGTTAGCAAATCAGTACACGCCCGCCTTGGGTACTCTTCCGGTCTTGTTTGTAGAACCTCGTACCGTGCCCTAGCGTCCAGTTCATTTGCGTAAACCTTGTGAATTTCGACATCTGAAAAGAATACATAAAAAGTTAGTACGAAACAAGGAAAATCAGAGTGAAACTGCAAACAGTGGGCTGGACACGGCCCCGTGTTCAGCGGACACGGCCCCGTGTCCAGGCGTCTGTAACTCAAAAATTCCATTTTTCGTCCCGGTTTCGAAAACCTGAAAATTTTTAGCCCAATAGCAGCGGTTTCCCCCGAAAATGAAACCCTAAGTGTCATTTTTCCCAAAACAAACCGTTTACCCTTTCAATTTCGTGTTTTTCGGTTCAAGAACAAGGGTTTGGGGTTTTATTTGGAAATCGGACAAATCTATCAACAATACATGCTTATTCACTTTCTACTACTCTAATCTAAACTACTACTAACAAATTTTATCAAAAATTTTGAGTTCGATCCGGATGAACATGAAGAACCCTAGATTTTTCCCCAATTTTTGATGTTTTAACTACATGCAAGTAACTAATCTAACTACTAATGAAGATAGAATCATACCTTGACGTTGTTAGATTCGGTGGTGACGTTGAAAAACTGCAGAAAATCGCCTCAAACCAGAGAGTTTTCGGCTAAACGGGGCGTGTGGAATGGTGTAACTGATAGGAAAAGAGGGTTTTATCCCGACAGTCGTCTCGACACGGCCCCGTGTCCAGCGGACACGGCCCCGTGCCGGGCAAAGTTTTTGAATTTTTTTTTTATGTGCTCGTGTGCATGCCCCTTATTTCCGAAAAATGGTTAGAAGATTTACCGGTTTTTAAACGTACACTTACCTGTAACATGTCGGGTATGAGTTTATTCGTTAACCGTCTGAAGTGAGATCTCCTCTTCTTCATCCTCAATGGATCCTCGGTAGAGTTTCAGCCGTTGGCCATTGACTTTAAATGGTGTCCCATTTCGAGTTTTAATTTCTACTGCACCGTGTGGAAAAACATGGGTGACGGAAAAAGGTCCTGACCACCTAGATTTTAACTTACCAGGAAATAATCGAAGTCGTGAATTAAACAATAGAACTTGGTCTCCAACCCGAAATTCATTAGATTTAATATATTTATCATGCAAATTTTTCATTCTTTCTTTATAAATTTCGGAGTTAGAATATGCACAATTCCTAAGTTCGTCTAATTCGTTTATTTGACAAAATCGATTTTTACCGGCATTTTCCAAATCTAAGTTTACGTTTTTTATTGCCCAGTAGGCTTTGTGAGCTATTTCTACTGGCAAGTGACAACTTTTTCCATAGACGAGTTTATATGGGGTTGTGCCTATAGTGGTTTTATAAGCAGTTCGAAAAGCCCATAAAGCGTCGTCTAATTTGTCAGCCCATTCTTTTTTTATTTATTCCTACGGTTTTTTCAAGTATTCGTTTTAAACCTCGATTAGTCACTTCGGCTTGCCCATTTGTTTGAGGATGATATGCCGTTGAGACCCGGTGATAGACCCCATACCTTGTTAATATTTTTTCGAGTTGATGATTGCAAAAATGGGTACCTCTATCACTTATCAAAGCCTTTGGTGTCCCGAAACGAGAGAACAGCTTTTTCAGAAATTTTACCACCACTCTTCCATCATTTGTTGGAAGAGCCTCGGCCTCTGCCCATTTAGACAAGTAATCGACTGCCACAAGTATATATTTGTTTCCCTTTGACGGTGGGAAAGGTCCCATGAAGTCGAGTCCCCACACATCAAAGATTTCACAGACGAGAATGCCATTTTGAGGCATTTCATTTTTGGAAGAAATATTACCTGATCTTTGGCAGGCATCGCATGTCTTTACAAGGTTTTGTGCATCCTTGTAAATGGTCGGCCAGTAAAATCCTGCATCAAATACCTTTCGTGCGGTACTTGCGGCACCATGATGTCCTCCGTATGGACCTTCATGACAATGATGGAGAATTCTTCGTGCTTCATTACCATAGACACACCTTCGGATGAGCTGGTCGGCACACATTTTGAAAAGATAGGGGTCTTCCCAAAAGTAATGCTTTACATCAGCAAAGAATTTTTTTCTTTGATGATGTGGCCATCCTTTGGTGACTACACCGCTAGCTAAGAAATTAGCGTAGTCGGCATACCATGGTTCTTGTCTACTTTCCATCATTTCCAAGGATTCCGTGGGAAACTTCTCGTTGATTTGCTCGTCTCTGGTTGTCTCCAAAGCTGGGTCTTCTAAGCGTGAGAGATGATCTGCAGCAGTGTTTTCTGCTCCTCTTTTGTCCTTGATTTCAATGTCGAATTCTTGGAGGAGTAGAATCCATCTTATCAAACGGGGTTTTGCGTCTTGCTTCTTGAAGAGGTACCTGATGGCTGCATGGTCTGTATAGACTATTGTTTTAGAAAGAACAAGATAAGAACGAAATTTATCAAAAGCAAATACCACCGCTAGTAATTCTTTTTCTGTAGTTGTATAATTTTCTTGCGCATCATTAAGAGTTTTACTAGCATAATAAATTGGGTGGAAATGTTTTTCTTTTCTTTGTCCCAAGACTGCTCCAACAGCGAAGTCACTTGCATCGCACATGATTTCGAAAGGAAATTTCCAATCTGGCGCTATCATGATAGGTGCATTGACTAGCATTTCCTTGAGGGTTAGAAATGCTTGATTGCATTCCTTGTCAAAGATGAAGGGTGCATCTTTTTCAAGTAATTTTGTTAGAGGCCTTGAAATTTTTGAAAAGTCTTTGATAAACCTTCTATAAAATCCGGCATGTCCTAAGAAACTTCTGATTGCTCGCACGGAGGATGGAGGAGGTAATCGAGAAATAGTCTCTATTTTTGCTCGATCAACTTCCATTCCTTCGCTTGAGATTTTGTGACCGAGTACTATTCCCTCTGTTACCATGAAATGGCATTTTTCCCAGTTAAGGGCGAGGTTAGTTTCCTCACATCGGGATAGCATTCGTTCAAGATTATCGAGGCATTGGTCATATGAGTCTCCAAAGATGGAAAAGTCATCCATGAAGACTTCCATTGTCTTTTCGATCATATCATGGAAAATGGCGACCATACAACGTTGGAATGTTGCAGGCGCATTACATAGACCGAATGGCATGCGTCGATATGCAAAAGTTCCGTAGGGACATGTGAAAGTTGTTTTCTCTTGGTCTTCTGGTGCTATCGGTATTTGAAAGTAACCTGAAAAACCATCTAAGAAACAATAAAATTTATGACCGGATAATCTTTCTAACATTTGATCAATGAAGGGCAAAGGAAAGTGGTCTTTCCTAGTCGCTTCATTTAATCGCCTATAATCTATACAGACTCTCCATCCTGTGACGGTTCTCGTTGGTATTAATTCATTTTTCTCGTTAGTTATTACCGTCATACCTCTTTCTTTGGGACTACTTGAACGGGACTTACCCACGGGCTATCGGAGATAGGGTAGATTAGTCCGGCGTCGAGTAGTTTGATGACTTCATTCTTAACCACTTCTTGAACATTGGGGTTCACTCTTCGTTGTGGTTGAATTACCGTCTTGTAGTCATCATTCATTAAAATTTTGTGCGTGCACATGGAAGGGCTTATTCCTTTAATATCTACAAGCTTCCAAGCGATCGCGTTTTTGTGTTTTTTAAGTAGGTTAACTAATTTCTCTTTCTCTATATTACTTAATTTAGATTAAATAATTACGGGTAAACTACCTTCTTTGCCTAGAAAAGCATATTCCAAACCTTTAGGAAGTTCTTTGAGCTCAATGGGTGGGTCTTTAGAAGACACCTTATTTTGTGGCTCATCTAGATCAAGAACCTTAAAGGTTTGTTCTATGGCTATCTCTTCCTCGAAAAAGTGGTCCTCTTCGTTGGTTGTATCGGGTGGTTCAGCTTCATCTTCAATTAGGGGGTCATTGTTGCCAAAAGGATATTTCATTGAGCGCTCAAGATCTATGCTCCTTTTGAATGCCCCTAATTGGAGAGGTAGATTGTTAAATTTCCGGTTTTTCAAAGCTCTATGAGTTTGTACAAAAGGTTTTCCCAAGACTAAGGGGGCGTCATCTAGGATGACGAAGTCGGTTGGGATTACCATTTGATTTGTTTGAACCAAAACATCTTCAACTACACCGATTGATTTTATTACTTTCCGATTGGATAGAAAAATGGGTATTTGAAGTGGAGTAAAATCACTAACACTTAATTTTTCAAAAATATAGTTAGGCATTATGTTAACACAAAGATCCTTATCGATGGTGATATTGCTAATAAATGAATTTTGAAAGAAACATGGAACCGGTGTAATGTTAATTTCAAAAGGATCTTCTTTTATTAGCGAGGTTTGATCATTAGTTAACTTAACACTTACTAAGTCTTTGATTTTAGCACTAGTGTTTAACTCTTTTAAAAACTTGGCATGAGGGGTTATTAAACAATGATTTTCGAAAGTAGGTGACAAGAGGTTAATTTCTTCAAAATTAGACTCTTCTTGAATTTTAACATTATCGGACTCACCATTTTCGTTGTTTAACTCATGTGTCGGTTTTTCACTTTCTTGTTCTTCCATTTTTACACTTTCAACTATCTCTACGTTATTATCATTTTTTAGCTCTTCTCTTGCGCGGGGTTCCTCTTCCCTTGCGCGAGATTCTTTTATGCAACGTTCGATAGTTTTAATGTGTTCTAATGTCCTATTGGTCACTTCGGTGAGATTGAAAGAATTTGGATCCTCAAAGCTTGAATCCGGTTGTTCGATCCTTGGCTCCTCATAATTCTCATATGAAGTAGATGGTTCACACCATTGTTCTTCATTGTAAGTATATGATGGATAAGGGTCGAAACTTTGTTCTTCATAGTACTCATATGAGGTGGGTTGTTCACGCCATGGTTCCTCATAATAAGAGTATGAAGGTGGTGGCTCATATGTTGAATCTTCAAAGTATGAGTATGAAGGCTCATACCTTGGTTCATCAAAATATGAGTATGAGGGAGGAGGTTCATACCTTTGGTCTTCATAGGATGTGTATGAAGTTGATGGCTCGTACCTGGGCTCCTCATAATGGTTGTATGAATTGGATGGTTGATATGAGTTATTATATTGAACCGAGCGTGCGTTACGACAATTAGTGCAATAATTACCCCTATAATCATCCTCATCATAGGTGTAGTTGTAACCTCTTGAGTATTGATCCATAAGAATCACTCAACAGATCACAACTGAGTCTCGGGACCAGAAAACAAAAATAAGACGGAAACAGAAGCTGGACATGGCCCCGTGTTGGGTGAACACGGCCCCGTGTTCAGGGTCTGTATCTGGGCGTTTTAATTAAAGTTACTGGTCACGTTGAGCACGGGGGCGTGTTCAGTGAACACGGCCCCGTGTTCAGACTCTGTATCTGGGTATCTAACTAAAAATATGCAGCACGGGGGCGTGTTCAGCGAGCACGGCCCCGTGTTCAGGCTACTGTAAATGCAAACTAAACTAAAATGCAGAAAAATATGCGCGCGTTTTAAAAAGGTTTTGAAAAACTGATTAGGCCGTCGATTTTAAGCTTTCTTAAAATCCTTGTGTCCCCGGCAACGGCGCCAAAAACTTGATGTGCGTAAAGTGTGTTATATTTTTAGATGTATATTTAAGCCCTTTTTACACTTTTAGCCAAGTTTTAAATTTATAAAACACGATATTCACTAACACTAAACACACATATGGGCAAGTGCACCCATCGTGGACGTAGTATAGTGTTGGTAAGATACCGAGGTCGTCCAAGGACACAAGAGCTTTTAATACCGGTTTATCCTCAACGTCTAATCAAATCAAAAAGTGAGAAAAATGTTTTAAACTAAGAAAAGTAAAAACTAACTAAATGCTGAAAATAAAAATAAAATAAAAACAGATCGACAAGATGAATCACTTGGATCCGACACGTGTATTAGTATAACCTTTGATTATTTTCGCACTTTTGCACTTGTTTAAGAGATTATCTTAGTTATTGTAGTAGGCCCCTCTTTTGAAGGCGACGTTACCCTCAACCCAGTAGTTTGAGTCAGCAAGGATACAATCCTAAAGGGTCGGATTATTGAAAGATAATGAATTAAGTTATTAATGCAAATTGTGGTAGGCCCCGCTTTTGGCGGTGACGTTACCCTCGGCTAAGTAGTCTGAGTCAGCAGGGATACAGTCCTAAATAGCCGGGTTATAGTATTAATAGTAGTTAACTTATGAGGGGGTCAAAGAGTTTTGATCCCCGCCATCCAATACCTATGGGCATTGAAGGAGATCCTACTAAAATTGACCCAGGTCCCAAGCAGGACCTCTAAACGCTGAACAAGGGCAAGACCCTTACCAAACCGTTCCCTTAACCCCCGACCAGGTAGCCAACATACCTCCATATAGACCGTGGAGATATGAATGGTGAAAATCTTTTATTTTATATAGACAGTAAAATAATGCCAAGACACCACGGACAAACGATAAGGAAAGATCACCTTCAACATAAGTAACTAGTTATTAAAGTCATTAATACAAAACCAAATAAAAAGTGCAAAAGATTAAAAATAAAAAGTATTATACTAAACACTTGTCTTCACCAAGTGATGTAAGAGACTTAGGCAAACATGGCCTTGATTGTCAAGAACTCTTACGATCAATCTTGGATCCCGAGACGACTCACACACACTCTACGATGGACAATGGATGATGGTGGTGGATGATGGTGTTATGGTGGTGGTGGGTGGTGGATGAAGTGTGAGAGAGGTGGTGTGCCAAGGGATGAGAGAGAATGAAGCCAAGCTCCTCTATTTATAGGCTGAACAGAAGGCTGGACACGGCCCCGTGTCCGCTGGACACGGCCCCGTGCCCGTCTGACATTCTCTCACTTCATTAATTGTAATTGCGAATTACAATTAATGCGCCTGCTGTACTTTCACCACGCCCCCGTGCTCGCTGGACACGGCCCCGTGGTGGGCAATGGAAGCTTCTACTGGTTTGTCTTTTCTGCTGCTTCCTGGGCACGCCCCCGTGTTCGCTGGACACGGGGCGTGTTCAGACTCTGTTTCTTCTCCTTTGCCTTGGGAGGTGCCGTTGAGGGTCCGGGCAATCCACTTTTGTTCCTTTTTCTTGTATTTATGGTAGAGTTAGTTGTCTTTTTGCTTCTTTTGTGATTTTGAGCTCATTTCATCCTGAAAATACAAAAGGAAGACAAAAACACTCTTTTTCCAACATTAGTACTTAAAAAGGGTTAGTTTTATGCCTTAATTGATGTGATTTATATGTTGCATTTTACACACATCAACATCCATTAATTTAAGTTTAAAAGTAGTACAACATAATTGTCTGAAATGACGAGACCAAATTCAAGTTACCAACCATAACATGTTTTAAGGAGTTCAAAAAGACTCAACAAAAGATTTTAAAACAACCCCGAGTTTAGGACCACGTATCTCGTCCAGGATTAAGATACGCCTCCTAAGCCCGAATGACTTGGATGACATCTTTATTCACAACGCAGCTTAAAAACTCCAACGCCCGCCAGATCCATTTACTAATTCCCTGAAATACATGTAGTTTGAAAAATCAACAAAAGTTGAGCGAGTTCATGTGTAAGTGAGTATGTATAAACCTTTGTAAAAATGTCTGTATGTATGAAAATCCCTGGTATGTAGCAATAAGGAAAAAGAAACCACCATTGGGTTGCAAAGCCAATGATAAGTGTGAAGTGATGCAGGAAGACTCAAACCTAGCGGATTTGTGCGTCGGGCACTTAGTCATCTCATGGTCCACTCAGCGGACTCAAGAGTGGGGCTCGCTACACCCAAATAGATCTATCACTAATGTCCCTCGGTCCTACAACGAGGATTAATGGCCTTAAGTGTCATGCCCACCACTCACATGTTCGCGTAATAAAAACCCTCCTTAAGCTAACCATACCATGTAAATAAATGTCTGTAATGTCTGTAAATGTCTGTAAATGTCTGTAAATGTCTGCAAATGTCTGTAAATGTCTGTAACATGTATTTCACCCCCGAGGTGTAAAACTGAAAACAGTTAAAGAGAAAAGGGGGACATGAACTCACTGTATTGCGTCCTCGGTACTTGTAACCCAAATCTCCTCAGCAAACACGACTACCTACAATGGTCTAACGTCTATTAGACGAACGGGTCGTGCCTTGTCTTAGTATTTATGTTTTTGAGTTACGTTTCTTATATTATTTCGAGTGATAATTATTTGTCAAAATAATTAGTATTTCAACTTAATCATATGCCGTGTTGGAATATTTGTTCATTCCATATCCTAGTATCAATACTTCTAAAGTATCATATATATGCGTTTCCTTCCCAAGGATGGGATGTCGGAAATATATTTTTAAGTCCCTTTTAGAGGATATATATATATTTAACCATGTTCATGTATGAAACCAACCTCCGATACTTCGTATTTCGATAAATATTATGACGAGTTTTATCTTTGAAAAACTTAGTAGAAAATATACTAGTAAACTCTTGTCTAGAAAATGTTTACTAAGTGTTAGGATTTTCGGGAAATTTTGCCATGGTCTCCTTTGTAACTAGGGGTGTCCATGCTTCATAGGATATCATTTTCTTTTACGTATATCCCGTAGTTCATTTTCAATAATCAAACCGACATATAGACATACAAAGCATTACTTACTTTATTTCAGCTTCATCACCCAAAACTAGACTGTTTTCGAGGATTTTTATAAAATAGTTAACCTTTTCCAAAAATTCCCAAAGTTTTACAGAATGACTCATACGATCCAAATTTTATTGTGTAAAAATATCAGAGTCCAGTTCGTTACCAATATTTTATAGATATTTATTTACCCGACTGCAATCAGATTTGTTACTTTCTGATTGCAGTTTACGGAATAATTCACTAAAAATTAACCGTAAGTCCGATTGACGAAATTCTAGTCGGAGGATCATCGTGATAACGGTGACCATCTACTGTAAAAATTCCATGAGTTGATTCTACTCAGGTTTCATGTTATGACTCCAAATACAACACACTTTTTCTGCAGGAAAAACACAGCTTAAGCTGCTGTCCAAAAACAGTCCTTTAAAAATAGTAAACGACCTCGAAAAATTACGATTCCAGCGCCATTTGTTCGGTTATTCCAAAATGCATATTTTAGGCTTCAGAAAATCAGTTTTTCGATTTAAAATGGTCTAGTTACAGCCTGTTGAAGTTGGCTGAAAATGTAAATCAGCATGTTTCTTGTTCATATTTCTTGTTTAAACTTTTAGTGTTCTTGTAAATTTCATCATATTACCTATCTTAACCATGAACAAGATGAACAAGAGTTTAAGCAAGGAACTTACTAATAGCTTAAAGCTAGGGATGATTCTAGTGGAGAAGATGATGAGAAATGATGAAAAAGTAAGAACAAAGTCCCTTTTGAAGTTCCACAAGTTGTAAGTCTCTAGCATCCATCTTCTACACTTGAAGGAAGCTTGTAAATGGAAGATGGTGGTGTGAAAGTGGTGGTGATGGTGGCTGCTATAGTGTGGCCGAAAATGAGAGAGAGAATGAGGGTGGAGTGTGATCTTTGAAGTTATGATGAAAATCCTTGGAACCATGTGCACCCTAATACCTATTGTCATCATTAATTAGATTCTTGGGCAATCAAATGAAGATTTCCATAACTAAAATCTCAACAAAATATATTAGTAATCATGGGCTGAAAATTCGGTTAGGGGGGGGGGGTAAAATGTAAAATTTTGGTAATTAGTGGGTAATTAATTAGAAGGTTAAGGGTATTTTCAAGAATAGTGGGTGTATGCCATGTTTCTATAGTGTGTGGGGATTTTTGTGACCGTAAATAATTAAGAATGATAAAATAATATTTCTGACAATATTTTGGTGTCCCGGGTAATGTCTGGTTGTTCGGTTACGTATCGTTCCGTTAAAGCGTTTAATTGTACCGCATAGTGTCTTTTATGCATCTTTTTGTAACGAAATTAATTCCAACACTTAGGAAAGTGGTCAGGACCATTTAGTCAATACTCTGTATAATACGAGTGTGTTAAAAGCTGAATTGTTACTGAAAATGCAGAATTCTGTACTTAAAATGAGTTTTAGGCACTTTCCGGCACTCAAACTATCACCTAGTGACACAGTCCTATGGTCCTCACTTCCCTACACTCCGTACTGGTGTAGTACTTTATCCCTGGCCCATACTGGCCTCAATATAGTGTCTGTCTATGTGCTGGCATTGTCAGCATGTGTCTGAGTTATCCGCTCACTGTGCTAATTGTGCTTTGTGCATCAGGTTTGTCACTAAGAGTCTGTATGAAATAAATGGAGTGACTGTATGTAAAGGATGCACATGCATGTATATAACATAAATCAGTAAGCAGTTTAAAGTGTCAGTTGTAATCAATCACAGTCATTAAGCACATAATTAGAGTTAATTAATTTGTACAGTACCTGTAATTGCGAGGGTTGTCACACTAGTCCTCAAAACTGAACACTATAACCTGATTTCACGAGTCTAACGCATTTATATCAGATACACACAAAATTTAGGATGTTACATATCTACCCTGCTGATTTAAGATTCCATCCTCAAGCATGAATTAGACACAGAATAAGTAAGGACAATACTTCAACGTTTCTTCTTTTGCCTCCTAAGTGATATCGTGTCCTTTGTTATGATTCCGTTGAACGACTCATTAACCACCTTATTATGAAGTTGCTAACCTTATGGTCAATATAGTGATCGATTTCTTCACATAGTGTCATAGTGAAGTTTACCATCAATCTCTATATTGTCAATAGGCACATATATTCACCAGCTAAATACATTCACAATTGTGACACATAAAAAGTGTTCTGAATACCACTAAACTCTTATGGCAATCCCAACCAATAAGCCTCTTCTCTTACTCAAGCTATGATCTTAAACAACCATATAAACATGGACTTAATATGCCTCGTTTACGAAACGAATTACACCTTTCCATGAAGAAAAATTCAACATGACACTATCCCACTTAATATTTAATTGACTGTAGAGGGGTGTGGGTGGGTTTCAGTTATATATATACTTATTTGGGTAAATTACAATTTTCGTCCTTTATGTTTGTACTGGATTGCAATTGATAGCCTTTAACTTCAATAATTACAGTCACAATCCTTTATTTGGAAAACGGATTACACCTTTCGTCCTTTAGCACTAACCAAGTTAAAATTTTCAGTTATGTCTATTTACTCAAGGGTATTCTGGTCGATTCATCTTTTATTTAAATGTTTAATAAATAAAATAATTTTTTTTTTTGCATACACACACTTTATCTTCCCTAATTTTCTAACCCTAAAATCCTAATCATCATATTTCTCTCCTCTTCGGTTCTCTCTCTATCTCGAATCCCTCTCTCTAGAATCCTTCGTGGGACCTGTTGACTGACTTGTAGAAAAGTCATTCAGAATTTGAATAGCAATTTCATATTTAACCTCTGCCGCTTCCTACAGGTCAATTATGAGAAAGATTATGTCACTGAAACTTAAGGCCAGCTCTTCTATAAAAGGGTTCATGGCTACAGAAGGGATGTACCATGATGCTGTAAAATGTGCCACCATCTATAAAGATAAACACAAATACATTAAATGAAGAATATATCAAAATCAACATTAAGTGAAGAATATATCAAAATCAAATAAAACAAAAAATACCAAAAAAAAATGAAAATCAAATTGGTTTTACATCATGCATTTGTCATAAATAATAATGAAATGAAATTTGAGGCTTGGAATTAGAATTAAGACCCATTTAGGTCATGGGGTATGGGGCTTGGGTTGGGGCGTGGGTTGGTTGAAAACGTCCAAGCCACCACCCCGGGGGCTTGGGTTGGGCGTGACCCCCATTAGCGTGGGTTTGAAGCCGGGCGTGGGGCGGGCTAGTAAGTGACATGGCAGGCTCTCAATGGCCAAACCAAACTCATGCCCCCCAACCCAAGCCTCACCATACCCCATGGACGTAGGTTTGAGTGGTGGGGGGCTCCCATTCCACGTGTCAACCAATGCCCCAACCAAGCCCCATGGTCTTAGGGGGAGCGGGGTGCATGCGGGAAGGGAAATCGGGGAGGGGGTTGCCGAGCGGGAAGGGTGCCGCCAACAAAGCGGGGAGGGAAATCGGGGGTGTTTATCGGGGAGGGTTCACCGCAACGAAGGAGAGAGAAGATGGTGGGCCACCCTCATTTTCAACCAATCAACATTTTTTCTTTTTAATAAAAAAACAATTCCCCTAAGAGGGGAGTGCCGCCATCAAATTGGGGTGCGAGGAGAGTTTAAGAGGGGAGTTGACGTGGCATAACCTGATTGGGTGTGCGTAAGAGAGGGGACTCCCCTAAGAGGGGAGTGCCCCTCTCACCCTTAGGGTGGAGGGTATGGTTCAATCACTCTAGGGTGTTTGAGTCATTATCTACCCAATAATAACATGCCATGTCAACTCCCCATTCTACTCCCCATTTTACACTCAATCACTAGGTATGGTTCAAACACCCCTCAATTAAAAAATACTTGATTGGTTGTATCTCTCCTCTTCTCTCCTCTCATCGGTGACTATACACCGAAATCAACCCTCCCCACTCACTGATGGACCGGCAATCATTCACCGTGCGGTGAATGCCATCCCCGAATGATGTCACTGAACCATACCGACTCCCCTTAGTCAAAACCTATACTGACACAATCAAATTTTGATTCCAGACATTTGAAATCAGAATTCCCAAATATACCCTTTACACAGTTTATAAAAGCAAGCTAAAAAACCCTGATAAAAAAACGATTTTTGCAACACATTATGATTAGATCAAAGTGAGTCTGAACAAGAAATTGTCTCTATAAACAAAAGATTTAAAAAAAGTTGCAAGCTTTAGGGTTTAATTGAATAGGAAGCTGCAAAGGTTAAATATGAAATTGGTATTCAAATTCCGAATGACTTTCTACAAGTCAGTCAATAGTTCCCACGAAGCATTCTAGAGAGAGAGGGATTCGAGAGAGAGAGAGAACTGAAGAGGAGAGAGGAGGAGGGGGAAATGTGGTGATTTAGGGTTTTAGGGTTAGGAAATTGGAGAAGATGGAGTAGGGATGGGATTGGTACAGTACCCGTACCTATACCCGTACCAGTACCGAAAATACCGGTACCGAATTTGAACAAAACTAGGTACCAAATACCGTACCAAATATATAGGTACGGTACGGGTACGAGTACGGGTATTTTCGGTACAGTACCCGCTTGGTACCATTTTGTTTTTATTTACTTTTTGAGCACTTGTACGAGTACTAAATAGGTAAAATTGACATGAGTACCAATATAGTACGAGTACCAAATAGGTAAAATTGGTACGAGTACCAATACGATACGGGTACCACATAGGTAAAATCAATACGAGTATACTATAAATACCATAATATGAAATAAAACATAATACAAAAAAACTTTTAAAGGTGTACATAGAATTCGGTACCAGTACCCGTTTTTACCCGTACCCGTACCCATACCAATACCGAAAGTACCGAATACCAAAATCAATAAAATTGGGTACCGATACATATACCAAATACCTAAAATCGGTACGGGTACAGGTACGGGTACGGGTACGGTATGGGTACGAGTACGGGTATTTGGGAAAAAAAGCCCATCCCTAAGATGGAGTGTGTATATGCAATTTTTTTTTGATTTTATTTATTAAACATTTAAATAAAAGATGAACTGACCAGAATACCCTTGAGTAAATAGAAATAACTGAAAATTTTCACTTGTTTAGTGTTAAAGGACGAAATGTGTAACACATTTTCTAAATAAAGGATTGTGACTGTAATTATTGAAGTTAAACGCTATCTATTACAATTTAATACAAATATTTACGTACGAAAAGTGTAATTTACCCTACTTATTTTTAAATTCAGTTTGTCATTAAACCAATGAGAAGCTAAGCATGTGAAGATCGTGACCTAAAAACTAAATTCGTAATTTGGCTCAAACCATGTAAACACGAAAAAACAATTTAATACATTTTTTTAATCTTTTATGTGATTCTCTCCTCACCTTATTGGGTCGGGTCGGGTCAAAATTCCATGCAAAATAAAAAACAAAAGGCAATCAAATCAACGCTGGAAACTCATCCAACGCCTACTCAAAACCAGCCACAAAAAATCCCCCAAAACAAATCCCTACGCACCATCTCACTCACAAAATCTCGATATCCAACAACAAAATAATCTTCGATTTCGAACAACAAAATTGAAGCTGAATTACAACCAAATGGCGTCATCTGCTGCTGCCGCATTATCAGCAAACAGCTGTAGCACACACATGAGAGTAAGTTTCTTCAACAACAATCGCTATAATAAGATTCATCAGAAACAGAGTCTCAGATTTTTCAAAGTTCGAGCTTCATCTGATGAGCAAGAGGATTGTAATGTTGAAGAATGTGCTCCTGATAAAGAGGTAACGGTTTTGATTTGAGTGATTCTGTTTTTAATATGAATTTGTTGGAAATAATTGGGTGTTTTTGGAGTTTTATTAGGTTTAGAGAACTTGTTTGATTGGATAAGTGATTGATGATGAAGAAGTGTTTATTGTTGTGAATGGAAATTGTGTGTTTGATGGAAAACGAATTTATTGGTTTTGCTTTAATTTGTAAATGTGTGTAGCTGAATTATTGGTGTCCTGTTATTACCTTAATTGATTTTGAGTTTAAACTAAATTTATGTTAGCAATTTCTATTCACTGGCATGCATACAAGAGTTTAAATACAGATTTATATAATTAAGTTTCGCTAATTCTCGACTGAGAAGGTGGATAAATAGTAATAACCAGCTTATAAGGATAAACAAGTGGTATTCTTCTCTTTTGTGTCTTGTACTGTGAAAAAAGAAGGTTGTGTTGAGCTGTGGGTCTCATTGGGAGCAGTCTCTCTATCTCCTGGGATAGAGGTAGGGTTTGCCTTCATCTCATCCTCCCTAGACTCTAGACCGCATAGTTATCAAAGGCGCTAGGCGCACAGGCCTTGCATGTGGTGTGTTTGCAAAGCGCAAAAAAAGCGAGGGCCTGAGGAAAAAAATAAAAAAATATATTATGTATTAGAAAAAGTTATACTATTCTCAAATATCACCATCATCATACTCAGTATATCCCACCAATAGCAAAGCTAAGGTAGGGTCTGAGGAGGGTAAGATGTAGACAACCTTACCTCTACTCCTTAGGAATAGAGAGGTTGCTTCCAGTGAGACCCCCGGCTCGATATACTATTCTCAAATAAAATAAACAAAAGCTATAATATAACATTTAATATCATCTAATTAGTACCAAAAGTTCTAAAATATTAGTGTAGTAGTGTATAAAAGTAGTTTTCCTTGGATAAAAGTAGAAATCTGGTTGGAATGTTGCCGGCATTTAGAGAATTTGGCCGGAAACTCGCTGTAATCTGCGCCTGAACCATCTCCTGATGAATTAAAGCGCATTCGCCTTGCCTCGCCTCGCCTGGAAAATGTGCCTAGGCGCAAGAAGTGATCACTTTTAACAACTATGCTAGACCCTATTCTATGAGTGGGATATTACTGGGTACGTTTGTTTGTTTGTTTGAGTCATATTCAGCAACTAGTGGTTATGATCTTTCAACTGCTTAGACTTCTTATCCTTGTTTGGTGACATGTTAATCCACGTAGTTTGGATTACTCTTAGACACCCTTTTAGGTTTCTTCAGCCTATGAGTACCCACCGTTTGGGCTCGAACCTTGTCCTCAAGGGGAAGGTTAAGAAACCTATCACAAAAGTCTTTGGTATTCTCCCACATGCCATCTTCAATTTGTATCCTTTGAGCCAACAGCTGTAGGTTTGCCTTGGGTTTGCATTATTATTTGTCCATTATTTGCTACAGGAGAGACACATGATCTATTGGGTGAATCCGAGACTAGGGAGGTAGCTTCAGCATATCAGTCTCTTTGCTAATATTTTCTTTTATTTGATATATCCAGTTGCCCATATAATCTGCTTGCAAGCTTCTAGTATGCATGCTCTAGGGCTGTAAACGAACCGAACGAACACGAACAAGGCCTTGTTCGTGTTTGTTCGTTAAGGAAATAATGTGTTCACGAACGGTTCTTGAACACTTACCGAACGAGATTTTATGTTCGTGTTCGTTCGTTAAAGAAATGAATGTGTTCACGAACACAAAAAAAGTCGGTGAAAGCGACAGAGGCTAAATGTGGATGGCGCAGAGAGCAGCTAGAACTTGAAGTCGTAATCGTAGAACAGAGGTGAATAGTGTTCGCCAATGTGAATATAGAGGAAGGAAAAGAGAACGATGCATAAACACGGTGGAAAAAGGGCTTTCTATTATAATTTTTAGGATAATAAAATAGATAAAAGTTAAAGAATATAAAAAATATTTAGATAAAATAAATAAAAGTACAAAAATCTCACGAACAACATAAACAAACAAAGATGAACGAATGTTCACGAACACGTTACCGAACGTTCACGAACGAGACCTATGTTCATGTTCTTTCATTTAAATAATCGAACGAAATTTCTTGTTCATGTCCGTTCATTTATTAAACGAACGAACGTAAACGAACTTCCCGCCGAACGGTTCACGAACTGTTTGCTGAACGTTCACTTCGTTTACAGCTCTATGCATGCCTGATTACTCCCATTGCAAATGATAGGGATGAAATTTCAAAAACACCAAATCTCACACATGATAATTAATGTCTATATGATTCGAGTCAACTTATTTCATCCTGTTAAGATGTTGTTATATGACATCTCTTGCAATTAAGCTTCTATAAACTTCATTCACATGATATAACCTTCATTGTAGTATGGAAATCGTAAGGGTGGTTCTGCAATACAGAGCTTGAATGGCTGTTAATTTACTAAAAAAATGTTTTTTTGGTAGTCACAAAACGTCTTTGGGCTGACAATGAAAACTAATATTTATTGGCTATTAAAAAATATAGGGCATTCATGAGATGTTGAATCTTGTCTATCATCCCTGTGTATTCGACTTTGCCAGGGGATTGCTTGATACTATATACATAGACGGGGTTCCAGCTGTCTTGACATAGGAACATTTAACTCAACTTTATCATGTGTGTGTGTAATCAGTAATGTGTATCATAGACGGGGTGTCTATATTTCACGCTATTTGTGTCACTCTGGCCACTTACGGATTTAGATTACAGCAAGAATATATTTTTTTGGGGAAAATATATTCTGCAAGTTGATACAATGTGGTCACGGAGTTAGATATATATGGTACACTTGATATTGAAATCTGAATATGATGAATATATGCATTGTGATATAAAAACAGGTAGGGAAAGTGAGCATGGAATGGTTAGCCGGGGAGAAAACCAAAGTGGCTGGAACATTCCCACCTCGTAGACGTGATTGGAGTGGTTATGTTGAGAAGGACACGGCTGGGCAGACAAATATATATTCAGTTGAGGTTAGTGCTTCCGGTATTTATATTATCTCTTAAACTTAATCTTACTCATCTATTTACCAGATTCTTCAGTCTCACATGTTTAGGTAGTGAAAACTTCTTTTTTTTTCTTTTCTTTTTCACGATGCTTTGGAGATTTAGTTTTGGATAACACACACCTAACCAACTCGTTCATAAGTTGATGCAAAGTACTTATAAATGGGTTGATTCGGAGTAAGTTTTATTCCTAACAAGTCAAATATGTAAAACTAAAGAAAGGTAGCCAAAACGGAAATGGACTGAAAGTCGCAAAAAGTGTATTCTTAATCCATAAAACGTCCTATATCATTTTACTCGGAAAGTTATCTTTTCATCGAGATGATATAAATTTTGTAATATCATCTGATATTTTAACAAGATTGTTTATAGAAAATATAGAGATTTTGGACAAAAATGATTGCCCTTTTCCCATTTTGCAACCTGTAGACTTTATTTTTAAAGGAATTGATAATACCTAGTAGGAATATAGCCTTAGATATTAACAAGAGTAAATTACTATTTTGGTCCCTGTGGTTATATCACTTTTACCCTTTTAGCCCAAAAAGGAATCCTTTAACATCTGAGCCCCAACGTCTTTTTTTCTAACCCTTTTGGCCCCTAACACTAACCCCATCCACTTACTTTTAGGGGCCAAAAGGGTTAGAAAAAAAGACGTTGGGGGCCAAAAGGGTTAGAAAAAAAGACGTTGGGGGCTCAGATGTTAAAAAATTCCTTTTTGGGCTAAAAGGTTAAAAGTGATATAACTACGGGGGCCAAAATCGTAATTTACTCTATCAACAAACTACAGTTACCATAGTGACGAGACAGGGAAATTTGGGTTATGCTTCGGGTCAAAGGGCATCCAAAATGTATTCAAAATGCTCAAAACCTATGACCTATTTAAAACATTAGATTATCATTGTAATAATTTGGCTTTATAATCATATTAACATGGAAACATGTTGAATGGCGAAGTGAGTCAAACAAATAGCAAGTCCGTATTCAAAATGCATAAAGCCACAATATTTTACGCCAAAAAATAGAGTGTCGGTGTGTTAATATAGGATTTTTAATCATATCTAAGACTAATTATTTGTAAAATTCAAGAAAAGAAAAGACCATCAGGAAATAACAATTTGATGTCAATAAACTCGCGCAGCCTGCAGTTTACGTGGCAGAGAGTGCAATCAGCTCAGGGACATCAGGTACATCAGCTGACGGGGCAGAGAATACAGCGGGATTAGTTGGTTTTGGCGCGCTTATCGCTATTGCCGCTGCATCCGCAATTCTCTTGCAAGTAGGGAAGAACCCACCACAAATACAAACATTAGATTACTCGGGTCCATCACTTAGTTACTACATTACCAAATTCAAACCCGCGGAAATTGTCCAAATTTCCGTGCCAACCGCACCCGAGCCAGAGACCTCTACCCCACAAGTAGAATCAGTAGCTCCGGCAGCCGAAGTAGATTCAGGAGCTCCGGCAGCTGCAGTAGATTCAGGAGCTTCGGAAACCGAGACATCATCTTCAGCTGGACAGCCGGAGAGTGGGACACAAGTAGTGTCGGAAGTTGTGGTCGAATCCGAGACGTCAACTTCGGCTGGACAGCCACAAGTAGTGTCGGAAGAAGTTGTGGCCGAATCCAGTTAAGTTAAAAATGTGGCTAGCTTTTATATGTAACGGTAAAGTGTGGTTGTATGTATGGTTCTCATTGAGTTGTATACTTTGTGCTACAAGCAAATTCGTCATACCATTGTAAAATTATTGATCAGTTGATTGTTGGAATAATCAATCTCCCAGGCTTTATTCCACACCATAATACTGCTGTTAGAAGGCTTTATTCAAAGTATTTATTCAAAGTAATACAGTATTACAAAACACAAGTAGTCTAGTTGACATAGTGTAAATACAAATACAAATTCAGGCTATGAATACACATTAGTTCCATAGATAGTGTAACGTACGTTTATATTTACAATTTTCAAAGTATTATGAATAAATGTTAATCCATAATGTATTATAAATATATAATTAATAAACAATTGACGAGCCGAACTTGAGTTTGAAAAATTGTTCATAAGCTGAGTTTGAGCTTTTGATGTATAATTTAAAACGAGCCTAACTCAAGATAGGTCAGCTTGGCTCGCTTACACCTTTACACAAACCACCTATGTGAGATTGTGAATTCACAATGTAAACTCATATCTGAATTTTCGATTCAAAATAATAATTGAATTGTTAATTTATAGCGTACTTTCACATGCGAACTAACACTAGTAGTCTATTACGTATGTGACATAGTGTAAATACAAATTGAGGCTATGAATTCACATTAGTTTCATAGATACTAGATAGTGTAACATAGGTTTATATTTACATTGTCAAAGTATTTAAATTAAAATTAATTCATAATGTATTACCTGACTAAGCTTTTTAATTCATGATATCAACATATTACTTTATAACTTTTTAATCAGGCTATATAGCTTTTGTCACACCCTGATTCATAGCGAATTTAGTGACTGGGTCAAGATAATTGTCCATAACTTATGTCAACTATTAAATGTGTAAATATTATTCATAACCAATTTAACTATGTCACATAACCAAATAAATTTCAAATAATACGAACAATATTCAAGATGTAAAACTTAGAATACATATCCAGTTCATTTGACTAAGAAATTTCCTACGTGATCTTCATCCATGCTCGTCAAACCTGATTTCTTGTATCATGTGTAAAATAATCTTCTGGTCAACAAAAATTGGCGATTAAATCTATTGTTTAAATAAAATTGTTTTTGTTTATTTGTTTAAAAATGTTAACATGCAATTCAAGGGTAATTAAATGATAAAAATAAATAATACCAATAATTATATAAACCACAAACAAACAACCAACATGATGATGTGAAAACATATTCCCTCACCTCTTCTAATAAAATCAGTCCTGGTAACTCCATCAGCCTCTAAAATTCTAAAATGGTCCTCAGAAAGAACAAGCCATGAATTGACAATAGTCAGGGCAAAGGCAAATGAAGAAGTGAAAAAGACTTCAATGAATAGCGAATAGCGTGATAAGCCTGGAAATTGAAGATCTGCAAGATCTACTGGGTCTTTCACTCAAAAGGAATGTTGATTACTTACTCTCAGAAAGATTTGAAAAGCAATTTAAAGCCCAAGTCAGAGATAAGTTGAAGAGAATTAAAAATTGATCGAATAAACATCTATTTTGGCATCATATATTCTAGGGGGAGATTGTTGGACCTACAAAAGAACAGATGATATTCAAAGCTAAAACATGATCAAGAAATAAACAGAAGCTTGAACCAAATTCTCCCCAAAGATAGTGAATCTTGAACACCTAAATCAAAGCATCTGTTGAAGACAAGCAAACATCTGATCAAAGCCTTAGAACCGCTGGTCAAGAAGAAACAAGGTCTGTTGAAGCAAAGGTCTGATGAAGAAAATCAAACATCTGTCTGGCCAAACAGATGTTTGGAATCAAAGCAACAGATGATAACTCAAACATAGGTTTACCAATGCAAGAGTACTTGTTTTGTATCAGTGTTTAGCATAGTTAGATCAGAAGTTAGATTTGCACAGATGTTTGCAACATCTGTAGAATCTTTTCTGCTAGGAATGTTAGATGTCACTATCAGGGTGATGTCAGTCAATCACCAACAGAGCTTTCGTACTTTGTATAAATAGATCTCACCTGTTAGAGATCTAATTATCAATATACATCACCTTTCTTTTGTACGAACAGTCTTTGTTATAGTGATCAATTTGAGGGGGAGTCTGTAGAATCAATCCTCTGTAAAACATTTGAATCAATGAAAAACAATTGTTGATGATGACTTCTCGTTTGTAATTGCTTATCTTTTATAAAATACAAAATTATTTTGAGCTTAATAGTTAATTTAACACAAACCTTGTAAACTCAAACTTAACAATTTCTTTTATAAATTAAAAATCTGATTTTTTTTTTCTAAGGAGGGCGATTGAAATTTTCCAAGGTATGCGAGTGAAAAATTCCAAGAGGTGCGGTTGAGATTTTACCAGAAAATTAACACTATTTTTTTTCAAGGGGTGCGGCTGCCTACCCACGAGCGTAGGTAGGTCCGCCCCTGAGTGTCTAACGTTCTTTTATTTAGCTGTTACATTCTTACAGATTTATCACATTTGTGTTGGTTGTTTTGGTATTGTTGGTTTTACCACTGTGTTGACTACGTACAAGTTTATTGTGCCTATGTTGTTTCTTCTGGGTTGTTTTGTTTTACGTTTTTATGTGGTCGATGATGCTCTTAGCCTTTTGGTTTGCATGAGGTTTGATGCTTTGATGGTTCATTTGTTGTTTTCGGGTGGCGTGTTTACGTTTTTTTTGTTGTAGATGTGTTTTTAAAACAAACAACCGTTTCCAAACTGTGACGTACATTGTTGAGGTTGTGAAGATTCTTTTATCTAGGCATGGTAGCCAAGGGCCAGAATCCCTTTTTGACTCTGGACCATTAATTCTACTATTATTGGTGGCTTCAACAAAGACGCCGGTCGTAGCCGATAAGCTGAGCCCCCGAATCTATGTTATACAGTGTTAATTACTAACAGTCTGGTGTATTGCGGGTTTTACCTTTGCCTTTGTTGGTATTCCTTTCTTTAGGTGATTTACTCCTTGATGTGTGCAAAATGCAACATATAAATTATATCAAAATAGGCATAAAACTAACCCTTTTTAGTACGAATATTGGAAAAAAACGCGTTTCTTTCTTCCTTTTGAATTTACAAGACTAAACGAGCTTAAAAGAACAAAAGGAGCAAATAAGCAGCCAAAACCAACATAAATACAAGAAGAAGGAATAAAGTGACATGCCCGACCCCTCGGCAACATCTCCCAAGATAAAACAAGGAAACAGAACCTGACCACGGGGCCGTGCCCAGCTGAGCATAGGGAGTGTTCAGGACCTGCACAACAAGACAAACCTGCAGAAGCCTCTACGCCCACCACGGGGCCATGCCCAGCTCTACACGGGGCGTGGTCAACTCTTAGATTTGCAGAATCTTGATAGTACAGCAAAGAGTTGACCACGGGGCCGCGCCCAGAAGACACGGGGTCGTGTGGGGCCCTCCGCTGATAATTGCAATTAATGAAGGAAGAGAAAAGGATGGCCACGGGCCATGCCCACTGGACACAGGGCTGTGGCCAGGACTCTGTTCAGGCTATAAATAGGCGTGCTTAGTTCACTTCAAAGGCATCCCTTGGCAAACCACTTCTCTCCCACTTTGCCACCACTCCACCACCACTACAACACCAACACCCACCACCATCATCCATCATCCATCTTTAGAGTGTGTAGTAGTCTCGGGATCCAAGATTGATCGTAAGAGTTCTTGTCAATCAAAGGCCATGTTTGGCTAAATGCTTACATCACTTGGTGAAGACAAGTCTTTAATGTATTACTTTTGATTTTTAATCTTTCGGCACTTTTTAATTGGGTTTGTATTAATGACTTTAATAACTAGTTTCTTATGTTGAAAGTGAATTTTCTTTACCATTTCTTCATGATGTCATTGATTTGCTCATTCGTGTCTTTACGGTTTATATAAAACGCGTTAACTACGTGGAAGGGGGTTAGGAGGGTGGTTTGGTAAAGTTTTGTCTCGTTCAGTGTATATAGGGCTGTAAACGAATTGAACGAACACGAACAAGGCCTTGTTCGTGTTCGTTCGTTAAGGAAATAAATGTGTTCACGAACGGTTCATGAACACTTACCGAACGAGATTTTATGTTCGTGTTCATTCATTAAGGAAATGAGTGTGTTCGCGAACGGTTCACAAACACAAATAAATTTGGCGAATGTGATGAAGGATAAAGGTGGATGGCCTAGAGAGTAGCACTAGAACTTGAATTCCTTATTGTGGAACGGTTGTCGATCGTATTCGTTGATGTAAATAATAAGAAATGAAAGGGAAATGGTGCATAAACAAGGTTAAATATGGTTTTTTTAGTTTAATTTTTAGGGTAAAAAATAAATATAAGTTTAATTATATAAAAAAAGTACAGATAAAATATATGAAAGTACAAAAATCTTTCACTAAAAGACAAACATGCGAACATAAACGAACGCCAATGAACGAATGTTCACGAACACGCTCACGAACACCTTACAGAACGTTCACGAACACAATTTAACGAACGAGACCTTTGTTCATGTTCATTCATTTAACTAATCGAATGATATTCCTTGTTTGTGTTCGTTCGTTTATTAAACGAACGAACATAAACGAACTTCCCGCCGAACGGTTCACGAACTGTTCGCTGAATGTTCGGTTCGTTTACAGCCCTAAGTGTATAGATCATGCGAGGACTTGGTTCAAGCTTACTGGGACCTCCTTCAATGCCCAACGGTATTGGATGGCGGGGGTGCGAATAGCTTGAACCCCTCATATGTAAACTACTATTAATACTTTAAACTGGCTTCTTGGGATTGGATCCTTGCTGACTCAAACCACTTAGCTGAGGGTAATGTCACCTTCAAAAGAGAGGCCTACCACTTTTCGCATTAATAACTAACTTAATTGTCTTTCAATATTCCGACCCTTTGAGATTGTATCCCTGCTGACTCAAACCACTGGGTTGAGGGTAACATCACCTTCAAAAGGGGGGCCTACTACTATAACTATGATAATCTCTTAAAAAGTCCGAAAGTGCGAAAATCATCAAAAGATACATTAAAGATGAGTTGAATCCAAGTGATTCTATCTTGTCTATCTGTTTTTCTTTTTATTTATCTTTTCATTTTTAGTTTTATTTTCATATTTAAAAAAACTCTTTTCTCAAAAATTGGATTGATTAGACGTTGAGGATAAACCGGTATTAAAAGCTCTTGTGTCCTTGGACGACCTCGGTATCTTACCAACACTATACTACGCTCGCGATGGGTGCACTTGCCCAAGTATGTGTTTAGTGTTAGTACAATATCGTGTTTTATAAATTTAAAACTTGACTAATGCGTAAAATGGTCTCAAAATATTAATAAAATCAAATTGCACTTCACGCACACCAAGTTTTTGCCGCCGTTGCCCGGGACACAAGGATTTTAAGAAAGTTTAAAATCGACGGCCTTATTATTTTTATTCATTTTTCTAATTTTTTAGGAATTTTTCTTAGTTTTTCAATTTTTGCAGAACTCAGCCCGGGCCATGCTCAGCCAGACACGGGGCCGTGTCCATCACCTTTACTGGCAATTCTATTTTAAGTCAGACAATAGCTGACCACGGGGCCGTGTCCACTCAACACGCCCCCGTGTCCCATCTCTAGTTACTGGAAACAAGACCGTAAGATCCTAACGGTTGGTAAATTCTGACAAAAATATGGATGATATTGATTATTTTTCTTTCGCCACTCTTACGGTGAGTGGTGTCAAATATGTGGTGGATTCCATCAAGATTTAGAATGTTGTTTTCTAAATTATGAACCCCACTATTTAGACCCATTGCTTTCCTGTAATCACCTTAAGATGGGCAAAAGTAAAAACGATCATTATTATCCAACCGAATGCCCTCAACCATCTCTTCCAACCGATATAACCTCCGAAGAATTATGTCAAATCGAAGAAAGAATTCTCCTAAAAATAAAAGAAATAGAGCTTATGAGGAAAGTGAGGTATTCATCACAAAACAACTGTCAAGGAGAAATGTCGGGGTCACATTCGGATTCTACCAACATCGACGACACCAAAAGTAGCTCAACCTCTTGTGAAAGCATGAGCGATAGTCGTCCCTGTGTCGATTGCGCCGTGAAGGACTCTCCATCGGCCCCTACCGATGCGCTCATAGACCTGAGCGATTCGACATACACCTTCTTTAATAAGAGCCCAGATAAGGGGAATAAAGGTTGGTTTCGCCCACCGGTAACTAGTTTAGGTTTTACCCTTTCCGATAACCTCTTGCGTTCTTGCATAAATCAAGAGCTATTAAGGTACCTTAGGCACTTCGGTGTTGTTCCCTCCAGTAAGAAACCACCCAATCTGAATAAAAACCTTAAAATAAGACGCCACTTCATAAACACTCTAGCCACGGGGCCGTGCTCAGGTCAACATGCCCCGTGCCCACCTCAAATTTCACCACGGGGCCGTGTCCAGGCCAACACACCCCATGCCCATAATATGGACAAAAGCGTCAGAATCTTATCTGACCACGGGGCTGTGTCCAGCCGACACGGGCCGTGGTCAGTGTGCTGTCGTTTTCTATAAAGTCAGCATTGTTTTCTGCACATTTGGACCCATTCCAAAGACAAAGATCTGCTGAGGATTTGTGTCACACCCTGAATTTTGCGGAAGCGTATGATGTGTGACTGGTTTAATATCATTGCATTCAATCATAATAAACAACTACATGATCAAAACGATGTTCATCCATTCATAAAATTTAAAGTATTACAAACACCGGTTATTTAAGTTTTAAACACAACCTTCGACTAGGTCACAAACCAACAAAAGTGGATGACATCTAAACTTGAAATTTACTTCTAGAAACAACACCCGCACCCAAGATCCAACCTGTTACCTGAAATACATGTAATTTTGGAAAACATCAACAAAAGTTGAGCGAGTTCATGCGTTTTGTGTGAGTATTGACAAACTTGTAATCCTTTGAGAGACTCCTTTGAAAACAAGTATGAAAAGCATTTATGAACATATCAAATTAATGTTTTCCAAGGAAATTAAGGCATGTGAGGACATAGGGAGCACTCAAAATGAGTAGACTTATACCCTCCTCGATTCCCTCGACGATGTCGAATTCCCCTTCGACTATGTCAATTCACCTTGACTATGTCAATTCACCTTGACTAATGTCGATTCACCTCGACTGGGACATCGAAGCACTCAAGTGGTCACATAAGTACCATGAGTGGGGTTCGGCCGTACCCGTTAGATCTAACCTTCGTCCCTAATTAAGAGTTAATGGCATTTCAAATTTAGTCTATGCTCACATGATCTAATAGTTCATTTCATAGTCAATTCATACTGTTTAAACATTCGTAACATGTATTCCATCCCCGAGAGTTATAAAACCAAAAACAGTTAAGAGAAAAGGGGGACATGAACTCACGGTTTTGCGTTCTTCAATCCGACGAAACTCAAGCCACTATTTGGGTGCACGACAACCTACAATGTACTACTGTCTATTAGGCGAGCGGGTCGTGCCTTGACTTTGTATTAGTTAGTGCTTTTGAGTTACGTTTTATTGTGCCTTCGGTATTATTCCAAGTCATATAATTATTTGTTAAAATAATAAATATTTTAACTTAAATTACATTTATCAAATTTTGGAATAATTGTTAAAACAATATATATTGACTTGATACTTCCCAAGTATTCATGCTTGTAAATCCTTCCCAAGGATGGGTGTATTTGTATTTGCATTCTTATACTTGTATATCTTTGCCATGTATTGGGGTTGTATTCTGGTGCGTATTTATACGTGAAAGAGTACGTATTTTTATTGTATTCATTAAGTATTCTTATACTTAATTTCGTATTAATTTTCCGGAATATTATCTTTAATAAAAGTCCACCAATATATATTTCCAGAATACATATTGTAATAAATATTATTTAGAAAATTTATTTATAATATTTCTTTTGGCAAAAGTATTTGTATTTTCTTATAAGTTTCCAAAAATAATATGTTTTTGTGTCTAACCTGGGAAATATATATAGACTCATTTTTCTCCAAAAAACGATATATTTCATATTCATTTGAGAAAATATATCTTTCACTCCATAAATATTGTATTTCAAGTGTGTTTGAGAAATATATATATTCCTCCAAAAATATTACATCTTCTAGTAATTCTGTGAAAAATATATATATTTTTATTCACCCAAAATAATATATTTTCCTCTTGTTAAAAATATGATGCAGCTTTGTAATAATTGTAAAAATCATATTTTTGTTTCCTTGGGTGTCCAAAATATTATTTTACCAAAATATACACATGAATATCATTCCGGAGTATTTTGTAAGTCATATTCTATAGTTCGGTTTCACCAATATTTTGTGTATAACTTGTATGTTTATTTCTTGGAATTTTGGTAATATTTTGGATTGTAATTCTTGGTGTTTTGAGGTGTTATATTATTTCATAATATGACTAATACACAAAATATACAAATAATCACACACATGGTGTCATCTAAATATATATTTCTTAAATACATATTTAGTCACTTTTATTTATAAAAACCAACCTCCAATAATTATAGTTTTTGTAATAAAAATTATGGCAAAGTTTTTGTAACAATTTGTGGTTTAAAATACACTTGTAAGTGTATGTTAACAAATATTTCTCTAAGTATTAAATCTAGTTGATTAAATCTAGTTGGATTCCAAGTATTAAAGTTAGGTATTAAGGGGTTTTGTGTTCATGAGATGTAATATGATGTTCGGTGACCATAACTAGCTTCGTAACATAAAACAGTGCTTCTAGTAAAAATTTGATGTTTCGGGTAGTGTCCGGTTGTTCGTTTCGTTACTGTTCGTTAAAGTGCTAAATTGCGCAGTTTAGTGCGCTTTATGTAGTCTTTTATGACAGTTTCGGTTCCCGACACTTAGGAAAGAATTCTGGACCATTAAACCACTTTTCTGCATTATAATGAGATGTTAAATTGCTGAAAATTGCTGAATTTATTAATTTTCTGCAGAATTTTGCAGTTCTAGTGTGTTTCTGGCACTTTCCGGCACCCATGTCATCACTAGGAAGGCAGTTTTGTAATCTCTACTTTGCTACACACTATCCTAGTGTATCACTTGGTTCTGGGGCTCATTCTGTGTCTTAACATCATGTCTGTCTAAGTACTGAACTCCCGTCAGTGCTTTTAGTTTGTCTGATAATGGTGCCAATTCTGTTCTGTGCATTAATAGAACTATATCTTGTTGCATGTAGTAATGATGAAAGTATTGCAACATGAAATGCCATTGTATGTATATAACAGTAATCAGAAATTCATTCGTCTTATAAACTAGATCATACACAGTCATTAAAGCACAGATTTCTGTCTAGTTATTGTACGGAATGTACGGAAAAGTGACAGTTGTCACATTCTCCCCCCGTTAAAAGAATTCCAAGTAACTCCGGGCTATGATATGAATTCCAATGAACTCTAACAAATCAATTACGACTTCTCCGAGTTTTGTGGTTCCCAGTCTGCAACCTTAACAGGTTCTTTAATAAATTGGAGTTGGTCGTTGACGTGAATCCTGTTTTGCGGAAATAACGACTGTTCCTAGAGTTAGTGCTCTTCTAAAGACTAGACACGTGAAACGTGTCGTGATTACTGCTGAACTTCTCTGGAAGTTTCAGGTTGTGAGCAATGGTCCCGATCCTTTCCAGGATCTCGAAAGGTCAAATATACCGGGGGTCCAACCTCCCATGCTTTCCAAATCATACCACGCCTTCCCAAGGCGAGACTCCCATTAGAACCATACGTCTTATCTTCAAATTCCAACGGTTTCCACCGCTCGTTGGTGTAGCCTTTCTGTATACCGCGTGCTGTATTGATATGATCACATATCTGAAAGATCTTGCCTATAGTTTTCCTGAACCAATTTGGGGCCAGTAAGTCGTTTATCTCTGGTCTTCGTCCTACACAACGGGGATCGACACTTACGTTCCGTCTAAAACTTCACACAAGGCGGCCTAAATGACGGTGTGATAAATGTTATGGTAGGAAAACTCCACTAAGGGCAAGTGTGTATTCCAACTTTTCATCAAGGTTCGTCACACAAGCATGTAACATGTTCACACAGTCTGTATCGTCTGTTTGCTCTGGCCGTCCGTCTGAGGGTGAAATGTAGTACTAAGGTCCAATCGTGACCTAAACACCTTTTGAAACGTCTGCCATATCCTTGGCACAGAACGACCATCTTGGTCGGGTATGCTAGAATCAGGCACTCCATGACGTGCCACAACATTTCTAGGCTAAATCTCTGCTAATTCCCTTGTGCTGTCTTCCTCACTGTTTGGTAGGAGGTGTGCGTTCTTGGTGTGTCAGTCAATACTCACCCAAATCATCTCGTGACCTCTTTGGGTTCCTGGCAGCTTGTAATGAAATCCATTAAGATACGTTCCCTCTTCCACATGAGGACCTCAGGCCGTTGCCACAACCCTGATGGTTTCTGGTATTCTGTCTTAACTTTGGCATAAGTAAGACTTTTACCCACATAAGTAGCTATATCAGCTTCCGTCTTGGGCCACTCATACTAATCCTTCAAGTCTTGGTACCTCTTTCCGAATCCAAGATGGATCGAGTACCTGGACCTATGAGTCCTGCCCCAAAGTAAACGTTCGAAACTTGTCGTGAAACGGAACCTAAAGTCATTCCAGGAAGTGTATGGTTCTGTCTTCCTTAGGCAATACTGCACTTACATGCCATATAGTGCTCCAGCTTGAAAGTCCTCAGGTTTGAGCATCTCATGCTCAGTTTCACGAATCCAAGTAACGAGATTTGTCTGTATAGTCATTTCTAAGGCTCGCACTCTTAGAGGCTCTGCGCGCTCCTTGCGGCTTAAGGTGTCTGCTACAATGCTTGCCTTGTTCAGGGGATACTTAATCTCACAGTCACATTCATTCAGTAGCCCACTCTATCTCGTTATCTCATGTTTAAGTCCTTTTGATCGACGGTGTGCTGCAATCCTTGTGATCAGTAAAGATCGTGCAGCGTTTTCCCATACAAGTACTGGTGTCAAAACTTCAGCGCGCAATTGCTGTACCTAGTTCAGGGTCTCTTCTCATGATTCCTTTAATCAGCGTGACGCCTATGCGATGACGTGATCTCGTTGCATCAACGCGCAGTCGAGACTTCGTCGAGAGGCGTCACAAGTACCGCAACTCTATTGATACTTTTAGGTGACGACAAGATAGGTGTTGACTAGGTTAGGGTTGTTAGCGGTTGAGCAGTCCTTGACAGGTTCTCTAGGGGTCGTCCGATACAGCCTACAATCCCCAAAAATTTCTTAGTTGCATCTTGTGGGACTCCTTAGTTCTTGATTGCAGGGTCGACATGAATCTCATTCTTATCTCCCACATATCCTAAGAATCTTGCCTTGCGAATCCATAGTTCGCACTTCGGCATCCTAGCACATAACTGTTCTTTCTCCAAGAGTCCCAAGATAAATTGCAGATGTTGCTCATGACCTTCCTTGGTCGTTGAGCATGTAAGAATGTAGTCAATCATGATATATCCAGGTGTAGCTTACACATTCGATTCATGAGGTCCATGAATACTACCGATGCATGTGTTAAGCCAAACGGTACGACAAGGAACTCGTAATGCTCGAAGCGAGTCCTAAAGGTCGTTTTAGGGATATTTTCTTCCTGCATTTGCAGTTGAGGACATCCTGACCTAAAGTCGATCTTCCAGTAGTAACTAGAACCTTTCAATTGGTTGAACAGGTCATCAATCCTTAGTAATGGATACCGGTCCTTGATATCCAATTCTCTAAAGTTAATGCAAAATGGAAACTGTCAACTTTCTTCTCGTGTCATTAACTAAGGGTGTCATGTCCTTATTTCTATCTTAGAATAGTGGCTGGGCCTTGTAGTTGGTTGACTAGTCTTCAATTCTCGGTAAGGGGTGCCGATTCTTAATGGTTAGTCACCTATCTCCACGTAACCTATGCGTAACACTTTTTCTACATACTTCTTTTGAGTTCCTCGCAGATTAGACTGTGTATGCGTGTAAGAACTGTCGTCCTACATTCTAATGAATATCACTGGGGCTTCCACGGTGAGAGGCTCGACCTGTTAGGCTTCCTTTGTCTAGCAGCCCTTGCAGTTGCATTGGAGGTTCATGTATCTTGGACGAAGCTAGTTGGTAAGGCGTCATTTGTCACCAGTGTCATTCCTGGCACTAGGTTTATCCTAAACTCCTCTTGTTGTTGTGGAAGTATTTCTGGCAAGTCATCAGGAAAGGCTTCTGGAAATTCCTCCACCATGGGGTTGTCTTCTAGCTCCAGCTCCTTGGTCTCCTTATCGGCAACATGAGCTAAGAAGGCTATACGGTGTATTCGGAGGCGTTTCTGTGTCTCTTCGACCAATGTGAGATGTCGCAGACCCACTATCTTATGGGGCCTAGTACCCTTGCACCTATTACAAGAAGGTCGTGTACTATAAGTCTTTCATCTTTCGCAAGAGGGTTGCGACTGATTTTCCTTATAACGAACAACTTCAGCTCTATACTTGGATATCCAATCCATGCTGACTACCATATCATGACTTCCCAAGTCAATGGTAATAGAAGGTTCCGGCCTTCTGAGTTCCCAAAATATAATCCTTAATCGCCTCGTCTGCTTAAACTAACCTTCTATATGCCAATTCTAAAGAATACGAGACGTCTATTCTACTCGAAGCTAGGCCAAGCAGTTTCTCAAGTTCTAAGCATACAAGGTTAAAGTTGGTGCCAGTATTAATCAAAAATAGATGCATAAGGTTGGTTAATAGGGAACGTACCCGTAACCGCATCTGGATCTTGGCGTGCTTCACGAGCTCTGATCGTGAAGACCCTTCCTCGCTTGGTGCTTCTTAGGGCAATCTTTCCTAAAGTGCCCTACTCCACCACACCGGTAGCAACCTGTACTCTACCATTATCTCTTCCGTCTGGGTCCTTCGCCCAACAGGCATCCTCGCTGTGCCATTCTTTTCCATACTTTCCACACTTAGGCTTCAGACATCGACCCTCATGGTAAAAATCGCATTCCCCGCATCTCGGTTTATTCCCCAAGTAAACCTTACCACCGGCCTTATTAGCGGCTCCATAAGCCTTCCTGCCACGAGGCGGGTTCACTTCCCTTCTTTTGTTCGCCTTAAAACTTCCATAGCTAACTTGGGGGCCTATCTTTAGGTTCGAAGACTTCCTTTTGTTATTGCCCGAAGACTCCACATGAGTCTCTTCCTTGTTTGTCTCAGATTCCGAAAACTTTCCCATCCGAAGAGCTTCTTCAGTAAGCGTAACCCTCAAATCGATAGCCTCTGTGATGGTTTTAGGCTTGGAGGCAGTAACCATGCTCAGGATTTGCGATGCAAGTCCATAAATGAATCGCTCAATCCTCTTGAGTTCTGGTTTGACTAAGTAGGGAACGACCCTAGACAAATCGTGAAATCATTGGTCGTACTCAGCAATCTTCGGCCCGTCCATTTTCAAATTCCAAAACTCAGTCTCAAGCTTTTGGATTTCAGCCCTTGAACAGTATTTCTTTTCCATCATCTCCTTGAGCTCGTCCCAGCTCAGTGCATAAGCAGTATCTTCACCAAGGTTCTGAACCTTAAGGTTCCACTAGGAGAGTGCGCCATCCAAAAACCACCCTGAGATAAAGGTAACACTCCGCTGGGGCGGACATTTACTCATTCTCATAACGGAGTCAGTCTTTTCTGCCCAACGCACAAATGCAGCGGCACCTCCTGTGCCGTCAAAGTTCAATGGCTTGCAGTTCAGGAATTGTTTATAAGTGCAGCCAGTTGGAGGGTTACTCCTAGAAGTGCCACCGCTGCGTTCAGAGCGGAGGGCTTCATGTTGCGCTATAGCTTGGGAAATGCGCTCATTGAGTTCGGCCTCCGTTAACGTAATGGTGTCCGTGTCCCGTCTGGGCGGCATTTCCGTCTGTCAAAAGGGTAGGGAGTAGGTTAGACAACATTCCCTAATTGTCTATGAGGTACATATTACCACAAGCAAACATGCAATCACCCAATATCACATGCATATATATAACAATGTATAAGTAAGGAAGCAACCACTAGGCTCTCATATAGGCTTGGAAACTTGACTTATTGTTTGTAATGGGAAAAATAAAATGAACTCGAGGCTACATCATCTCGGTCATACAAGTTTCATAATATGAAGTGGTAGTTAATTTCCTTCTGCATTGGTTTTCTTAGGTCTTTAGCTTCACAGCGATGGATATGCTTTCCAATGGGTGGGGTTTGTGCATATAGAGGTGATAGAGTGTATAACGTCACCGAATCTTTCCCACGTGTTAGCCATCTTCACTTGCTTAGAAACTGATTCCCAACGGCTCGTAGACGGGTAGAAGTGTCAGACACGAAGTAGGCAAAGACAGGTTTCCTACTTTATAAAGTGCTAAAGCAATGGTCTAGGTGTTGTTCTACCAGATGAAGGTGTGAACACCTATAGATTATTTTTGGTGGGGTGGTGATCATTAGCCTGACCCGCAGAGTCCACCAGGATTTTCATGCACTATAAGTCGTTATTACGTGGGCCCCCTTAATAATAAATTGTCTTGCACAGTTACCCCAATTTTCCCTCGTCCAAGCAGATGATCAACCAAGGAGGGGACACTACTGTCCTTATACCTCCGACATGGAAAGGACCATTGCGGTGGTCCACGCGCTAACATTCGTTATCGTTACGCGTGAATAGGCACGATGATTAAACGAAATAGGAATAAGGAGAATTCCTAGTAGTTGGAGGGGCACCTTTAAGATGAATACTTCATCTTCCTTGTCTGGTCAAGTGTGTCGTCAATCTTGCTCAGCAAAAGCCACAGGGACCTCGTCCTGCTGATAAGGTTGTTGTCCAAGGTTGCCGCCTCTGCCTCGCCGTCACTACCATAGTCAGGCACCTTCACAATCGAGAGGGAAGAGCTGCCATCTCCTACGGAAACAAGCTCAGAATCTCGTTTGGTAATCACTCCAGCCATGAGCTTTGCAATGAACGCGAGGCCGATAGTTTTATCGTGCGAGTAAGAACAATAATAGGATTCGGAGTCGAAGGTATCGTATTCACGTCAATAATTATTCCGTACACTTATTCGTATGTATATATCAATAAACAAGTATGTTACTTAGCATAAACAGGAAAATAAATGCATCATATCACATATAACTCTCGTTTATCCTTTGGGTGGGTCATTTTGTCTTTGGAAAGTCTATCCCACATAGACTAGACTATGCCTTAATTGGCACCTTAGTTTGGGGTATTCTCCTCCCTACTAATGTCCTTGCCTTGTCTTTTCTTTGAAAAAAAATGTTTGACTCATGGATCTTGACGCTTACGTGAATGCAATGAAAACCTTTTTGTAAAATGTTTTTTGTGAGAGAGTCCTAGTGATTGTAGTCTAGACTCGAGAAGGAATCCTAGTTCACTACAATCGAAGCTCTGTACCAAACTGTCACACCTGACTTTTGCGAAAGCGTATGATGTGTGACTGGTTTAATATCATTGCATTCAATCATAATAAACAACTACATGATCAAAACGATGTTCATCCATTCATAAAATTTAAAGTATTACAAACACCGGTTATTTAAGTTTTAAAACACAACCTTCGACTAAGTCACAAACCAACAAAAGTGGATGACATCTAAACTTGAAATTTACTTCTAGAACCAACACCCGCGCCCAAAATCCAACCTGTTACCTGAAATACATGTAATTTTGGAAAACATCAACAAAAATTGAGCGAGTTCATGCGTTTTGTGTGAGTACTGACAAACTTGTAATCCTTTGAGAGACTCCTTTGAAAACAAGTATGAAAAGCATTTATGAACATATCAAATTAATGTTTTACAAGGACATTAAGGCATGTGAGGACATAGGGAGCACTCAAAATGAGTAGACTTATACCCTCGTCGATTCCCTCGACTATGTCGAATTCCCCTTCGACTATGTCAATTCACCTTGACTAATGTCGATTCACCTCGACTGGGACATCGAAGCACTCAAGTGGTCACATAAGCACCATGAGTGGGGTTTGGCCGTACCCGTTAGATCTAACCTTCGTCCCTAATTAAGAGTTAATGGCATTTCAAATTTAGTCTATGCTCACATGATCTAATAGTTCATTTCATAGTCAATTCATACTGTTTAAACATTCGTAACATGTATTCCACCCCCGAGAGTTATAAAACCAAAAACAGTTAAGAGAAAAGGGGGACATGAACTCACGGTTTTGCGTTTTTCAATCCGACGAAACTCAAGCCACTATTTGTGTGCACGACAACCTACAATGTACTACTGTTTATTAGGCGAGCGGGTCGTGCCTTGACTTTGTATTAGTTAGTGCTTTTGAGTTACGTTTTATTGTGCCTTCGGTATTATTCCAAGTCATATAATTATTTGTTAAAATAATAAATATTTTAACTTAAATTACATTTATCAAATTTTGGAATAATTGTTAAAACAATATATATTGACTTGATACTTCCCAAGTATTCATGCTTGTAAATCCTTCCCAAGGATGGGTGTATTTGTATTTGCCTTCTTATACTTGTATATTTTTGCCATGTATTGGGGTCGTATTCCGGTGCGTATTTATACGTGAGAGAATACGTATTTTTATTGTATTCATTAAGTATTCTTATACTTAATTTCGTATTAATTTTCCGGAATATTATCTTTAATAAAAGTCCACCAATATATATTTCCAAAATACATATTGTAATAAATATTATTTAGAAAAATTATTTATAATTTTTCTTTTGGCAAAAATATTTGTATTTTCTTCTAAGTTTCCAAAAATAATATGTTTTTGTGTCTAACTTGGGAAATATATATAGACTCATTTTTCTCCAAAAACGATATATTTCATATTCGTTTGAGAAAATATATCTTTCACTCTATAAATATTGTATTTCAAGTGTGTTTGAGAAATATATATATTCCTCCAAAAATATTACATCTTCTAGTAATTCCGTGAAAAATATATATATTTTTATTCACCCAAAATAATATATTTTCCTCTTGTCAAAAATATGACGTAGCTTTGTAATAATTGTAAAAATCATATTTTTGTTTCCTTGGGTGTCCAAAATATTATTTACTAAAATATGCACATTAATATCATTCCGGAGTATTTTATAAGTCATATTCTATAGTTCGGTTTCACCAATATTTTGTGTATAACTTGTATGTTTATTTCTTGGAATTTTGGTAATATTTTGGATTGTAATTCTTGGTGTTTTGAGGTGTTATATTTTTTCATAATATGACTAATACAAAAAATATACAAATAATCACACATATGGTGTCATCTAAATATATATTTCCTAAATACATATTTAGTCACTTTTATTTATAAAAACCAACCTCCAATAATTATAGTTTTTGTAATAAAAATTATGGCAAAGTTTTTGTAACAATTTGTGGTTTAAAATACACTTGTAAGTGTATGTTAACAAATATTTCTCTGAGTGTTTAGATTTTTAGAAAATTTTGCCATAGTTTCCCCTAAAAATGGAGGTTTCCATTTTTTCAAGCATAACATTTTCTTTTGTAAGAATCATCACAGTCAATCATCATTCAACAATAAACAACTTACACTTACCAATCTTGCCAAATCAAGCATAATCTAACTACTTCATGAACTTGAATATTTGTAGTAACTTACTAGTGTTATTAGTAAGCCTTGTTATCCTTTAAAGTGTGATTAGTTGTTTAAAAACTTCATTCTTGAAGAAGATTGATCTTTACAACTTGTGATCATCATTTCTAAAAATGTTTCCTTATGATTTCTTCTTGTTTCACAAGTGGTTCTACACTTGTTTAACCACCAAAAATAAAGTTTGTTTATGTAAAAACCAAGATTTAGTAAAACTTATATTCTTAACTAGGTTTCTTTAGAAATCATCCATAAATCTTTAGATCTACAAGTGTTACTACTCACTTTGATCATTATTTTTCAAGAAATCAATGTATCTTTTCAAGTTCATGATCTTTGTGTGGATGATCCATCATCCCACAACATTTCTACTTTCTCATCTTGCTAGATTATGTTCTCAATCATGATCTAGCAAGATCATATGATGATCTACATCATATATATGAACAAACAACAATCAACAAGTATTACAACACATAAACATTAAGATTTCTTATGTATTCAAGCTTATGTTCATATATTATTCTTGTGATTCTTCATGTTCTTCAAGATTATCATTATGTACATCTTTTAACCACTTGAAATTGATGTAAAATAGAAAGATCAAGGTTCTTACCACTAGATCAAGGCTAGGGATGATCAAATGAAGAGAACAAGTGGATAAAAGCAAATAAGAGAGGTCCTTGCACTTCCGTAAGCTCCTAGCTCCTTTATGTGACTTCTAACACCTTGGTATGCGCTTGAAATGTGTTGAAATGAATCGAAAATGGAGGTGTATGGATGGATGGTTGTGGCCGTGAGCTTAGAGGAAGGGAGAGGAGAAGAAACGTGGTGAATGAGTTTGATGAAGACATGTGCTAATCTTCTAAGATTTATAGAATCTTCATAATCTTCCAAGGTATATTTGTGGGTATATTCTCCAACAAGATCAAATAAAATAATGTAAGAAAATCTCAAGTGGGACCCTCCTTGTAATTGGCCTAACTATGGGGGGGGGGGGTAAAGTGTAGTATTCCAAACATTAGTTGATTAAATCTAGTTGGATTCCAAGTACTAAAGTTAGGTATTAAGGGGTTTTGTGTTCATGAGATGTAATATGATGTTCGGTGACCATAACTAGCTTCATAACATAAAAACAGTGCTTCTAGTAAAAATTTGATGTTTCGGGTAGTGTCCAGTTGTTCGTTTCGTTACTGTCCGTTAAAGTGCTAAATTGCGCAGTTTATTGTGCTTTATGTAGTCTTTTATGACAGTTTCGGTTCCCGACACTTAGGAAAGTATTCTGGACCATTAAACCAATTTTCTGCATTATAATGAGATGTTAAATTGCTGAAAATTGCTGAATTTATTTATTTTCTGCAGAATTTTGTAGTTTTAGTGTGTTTTTGGAACTTTCCGGCACCTATGTCATCACTAGGAAGGTAGTTTTGTAATCCCTACTTTCCTACACACTATCCTAGTGTATCACTTGGTTCTGGGGCTCATTTTGTGTCTTAACATCATGTCTGTCTAAGTAGTGAACTCCCGTCAGTGCTTTTAGTTTGTCTGATAATGGTGCCAATTCTGTTCTGTGCATTAATAGAACTATATCGTGTTGCATGTAGTAATGATGAAAGTATTGCAACATGAAATGCCATTGTATGTATATAACAGTAATTAGAAATTCATTCGTCTTATAAACTAGATCATGCACAGTCATTAAAGCACATATTTCTGTCTAGTTATTGTACGGAATGTACGGAAAAGTGACATGGAAAATCTAGGACTTTTGTAACTTTTAATTTTTAGGATTATCTTAGGACCGTATGTATCTTGAAATCTTAATAAATGATGGTTTAAGTTATTGTGTGGTGTTTGTATCTTTTATAATGGCTTAACAAACGAGAAAATGTGAAAACTGCCAAAGGGACGTTAAAACCGCACCCCATGCATGTAAACAGAGTCTTCCGTCAACTTTTTCAACTTTCCAGCATGTGCAGCCCGGGGCCGTGCTCAGCCCAACACGCCCTGTGCCCAGGCTCTGCAGAAAATATCTCCAGATCAGGTAACTGACCACGGGCCGTGCTCACTGAACACGCCCCGTGGCCAGCGTTCTGTTAAATTCTGTTACTGGCACTCTGACCACGGGGCCGTTCCCAGACCACACGGGTGTAACATCTCTCAAAAATCATGCCTGATACAGTGGTGACACGTATCATAAACCCTGATCATGTTAAAAAGATAACTAGAGGGACTAAAGTTGTCAAACAGTGAAAAGATGTAAATAGAAGGACCAAAAGCGTCAACATGCCAAACTTTTGCCTCTGAATGACCTCATAAGATGTTCGTATTCGTAACTGAATAAATTGACGGACACAAGAAACCGTTTGTGCTTAAAAATCAAATGTTACGTAGCACAGGGGTTAAAAGTGTCAACATGTTAATTCTTACCTCTGAGTGACCTTTTAACGTTCCCGAAGCTTCATAGTATATTATTTATACCCTCATGTACATCAGATAATGATTTATTAAAGATCCGGTGCAATTATGTAATATAATTTGCAATTATCAAGCATAAGGGTCAAAAGTATAAAAGTAAGAATTCTTCATTCGAGAACCATTCTCAATATGTCCAAGACCTCTTTATGCATGGCCATACTCCCAAGATCATTCTAACCTGAATTTGTGGAACCCCCATGCTGAAAGTGTCAGAATATCGAGCTTTGGAAGTGCAGGGACTGATTTGGTAAACAACAAAACAACGTTTGAATTTTCACTCCCCCGCGTGTCGCGCAGGGTTCCCCTGCGCTTGGTGCGACACGCGGGCGGGACTGTTTTTCAGCTGGTACTGGCAGCTGCCAGCATGCATTACCTGCAAATCTTTCTTGATTCTCTGCAACCTGTTTCGAATTCAGCAGCAAGTTAACAGTTTTGTAAAACCACTAGACACTTGGAAGCATCAAATTTCACCTGGGGACACTTGGATTAATCTTGATCCATCCTCCTCTCCTATATATAGAGCCCAAGATTGAGCATTTGAACTTTCCATTTTCAAAATCAGATTTCAAACTCTCAAACTGAGTTCTCTGGAGCATCCTAAGCATTAAGGAAGCTCTAATAGTTCAAATCTTTGTGCTAAGGACCTTTGTAAGTGTTCTTAGCTTCTGTAATTATGCTTTTGTTAGTTTAATGACCGAAAGTTAAAGATATCGTAATTACGCTTTGACTTTGTGATTAATCACTAACGGTCCAGCCATTATTCGAATTGAAAGTGGCTATGTGTTGGTAATTATGTAGGTGTTAAACCCTTAAAAGGGCACCTCCTAATTATCACATTTACTTGGTCAATTGTTGGGTCAAACTACTTAACAGAAAAGTCAAACGAGTCAGTTTTTACAAAATAAATCATAACTGATAATGTAGAAGCTATAAAATACATTTTATCACTTAAATAACTTGGTAAATAATATAAGAACATGTTTAGGCATGTTCAACCCGACAATTCTGAGATTAGGCTCGGTTCGTAACCGAAAGTTGCAAAAGTAGACTTTTACTTTGACTTTCAATTCTGACCCGAATTAGCTTAGTTTAACTATGCCTTAGGATTCCTATGTGACCATATTATGTGTTAATATAACTCTCTGAAGTTATACTACATGGCCCCTTAGAAATCAGAGATTAATTGCATGTTTCGTTATTTGCTTAAAATTGACCATTATGCCCTTTTGTTATTAAAACGAGATTTTTAAAAATGTGAGAGGACAAAAAGCTTTATTACTGATATATAAATATGTCACAAAAATTTGACATCAGTTTATGGTCTCAAACTAAAGTTATGCAAGATATCGTAAAACAGAACTTTTTGTTAATTAAATTGCATTTTCTGCATAAATTATATTTAAACCCAATTTTTGGCACCAAACTTATTACCTACTATTTTAATATAATTTTTAGGGAATTTTAGAATTTTTGGTCAAATTTTATACTGATCATTACATAGAGTTCTAGCATGGACTCGGTAATTGACGATAATGCCCTTTTCACTAATAAAATGAGTTTTACACATAATTTACATGTCAACCTTTTTTCTACTGATTTTATATATTAAATAAAATATTTTAAGCAGTTAAGACTGATCAAAATCTCAGATTTCCTTAAACATCTCAAATATCGTCAAATATCGACTTTTTTGCGAATTAGGCGCATAGTATGGTTTAAAACCATATTTAGCACCTAAGACTTGTTACCTACTGATTTTAAAAATATATTTTTATACTTTAACAGTAAGTATAAGTCTTGAACTCAGACTTCCAAATTTGACCTCAAAAGCATATGTGAAATGACCAAAATGCCCCTACGGTGCATAGTTTGGCCATAAATGATTAAACACACATATGTATGATATCTTACTGATGTAACAACATAAAACAAATATTTTTGCAGAATGTTTTAGACCAGAACCTCAGTTTAATATTAAATCTTTTTATAAATTTTAAAATGACCAAAATACCCTTTCGTGACTTAAATAGGTCTTAAATTCATTTGGGGCATAATTGTTGATATCCTACTGATATCACAACATATTTTAAGCATAATAACTATTGGAACTTGTATATGACTCATCCGGTTACCCGTTATGCATATACGCGTTCGATACGATTTATGTAACTAGTTTGCATGAATTAGCCGAAACGGGTCAAACCTTATCATTTTTACTTCAAAATCCAGAATGTATTTAGTTTACCCAATATATACAAGTCTTCATACTTGTCGGGTCTAAATCACATTCCAATCTGGTCACCGCTTAATCTTGCGTTTCGTACCGTAAACTTTCCTCTAAAACTAACCGGTCAAAGTTATAACTTAAATAAGACCCGTTAGGAATCTAATAGGTTATTAAAACCTTTGTTCCAGATTAGGGGCATAGTAAAAGCTCCCTGCACTTGCTGATTAGAATATACGACTAAGAATAAATTACATTTAGCTCAGGTAAATACTTTTAACTTATTTTCCCTTATACGGGCTTGGGATACGGTAAATTATTACCGCTTGGTCGGGTATTGAATATTTAGTCGATTAGTGGTTAAATCATTGAGATAACCTGTTTTAATCTATTTTGTTTGATACAAAGCATTTGGGGGTTAATATGACCGTGTCCTGGATATCCTCGGCTCATTCATTTGAAATGGCCACGACTTAAGCACGGGGTGTAGGCATACACCTGACAGTTGCGTATGTAAAACGGTATCTCGCTCGTGAGGAAACTTCTTGTGGGCTTATACTAGTGGTGTGTCTATTAATCTTGTCCCGACTCTTCTATTCCGGGCCCTGAACGTACGATGAACATGTAAATCTGTATACAAGATTATTTTATATAATTATCCCAAGTTATAAAAGATTTTATGCCTTGTGCATCCAAAACAATTTTTATAAATACTTTCACAAGAGTCAGTTAATTGTATTTATGTCACACCCCAACCGATGGCGGAAATATCGGAGTGAGACAAAATAGATTGCAAGAGACTTCATAACACTATTTGTAACAAGTATTTAAATAAGAAATTTCCATTTCATTTCTAAAGAGTCAATTACAAAGATTTGAAATAAATACAACATGAGTAACGAAATACAATACAATAGGAATACAAATTTAAAGTGTGTATCTAAGCATCCTACTGGATTCCATGCATCACCAACATCATCGCTAAACCTGCAACATGTTTTAAAAGTGTAGTTCAATACAAAAAGTATTGGCGAGCATACAAGTTTGGTGCATAGTATATAAGTATAAAAATGATAAGGAACAATCCACATGGCAAACCTAGTTACCAAGATTAACGTATTAAACTGGCATGTGATTTACAAGTCAACCCTTTGTTTACACAAGTATGAATGAATAAACCTAACATGACCTCTCATTCACGGGCGGTGCGTTACTCCTATAGCGCTATACATGTTAAGTGGAGGCTTGTACGAAGCTAATGACAAGTTCATCATATAAGAATCACCCAGAAAACACGAATCAAGCATAACAAATAGTAAGCATGTATTGGATTGTTTGTTTATGTATTTGCATAAGAGTATGTATACTAAGTGTGTTTTGTATATAAAAACATGTTACACTTAAAAGTGTAAAAACGGTAAAATGGGTCAAGTATACTCACAAAATTTGCACATGCTTTCCGATTATCCAATTGTTGATGAGCAATGAGATTAGGAGATCAAATGTATAAGGGTTAAAGTTCAAGGTATGTTTAGAGTCGAGATTCGGAATTTAAAACATAAGAATATAACATATGAAAGTAATCATCTTTTAACACATAATACTTGTTTGACACTATGAAACCCCAAGGGTTAGAATGTTTTTATGGGTAGGACACCCATTAGAATCATAACAAGTTTTAGGTCTTAGATGATGCAATCTAGTACTTTGACAAATGAACACAAATTCATCATCAAAGGTTCGAATATTTGGATAGTTTATATAAGTATTTTATATGTTATGTAATATATCAATAAGTCCATTAGTTCAAGCATGAGGTAGGAGGATGAATCCTCCATTTAGGAACCTCTTAAGTGTCATAGAATTCATGTAGGAGGTAGGAAGAAAAGTCTTCCATTTAGGCACCTCTAAGTGTTCACCACTACACTTGATGTTATGAACATACAAGGAGGGTCATGAACTTATAAGTAATACAAGAATATGAACAACTAATCTATGATATATCATCAAGCAATGTGTGGATTTTTAAGTAGGATAACCCAAGTTAATCCTAAATCACACAAACATCAATTCTTGAACCTAAACATCACTTGTGGGTTAAACCCCTGAACAAAACAGAAAGTTTGTGAGGTTTATACCTCTGATTTTGAATGTCTCAACCTTGTTTTTAAGCCTAACTAACCATAGATGTGGTTATAAGCATAAGGACATAGGTTTGAGATGAGTTTCCTCAAGTTTAAACAAGTTTATCAAAGATTGAAACATGAACAGAAAAATCAGTCAACTTTGGAGCCCTTTTGGCGACGTTCCAGGCTCTGGTTTTCCAGGGAAAACCCATGGAAACGTAGCTAAAGTCAATACAAAGATGTAGCAAAAAGAATCGAGTGAATCGGATAAGAATTGAGTAGGGCTGAGCAGTATACGGTTCAGAACCGCCAGAACCGGGGAACCGAACCGGAACCGCTAGATCCAAACCGTATTTTTGTATATAGGGTCCGGTTCCAGTTCTTAAATTTGGGTAAAAACGGTTCCCGGTTCGGTTTCGGTTAAAACCACGGTTCCGGTTAAAGAACCGCTAGAACCAGTTGGGATCATAAATATTTAAAACCCCCTATTTTGTTAATGGGGTTTTCAACATCATACGACCATCATCATTCTTATTCCCTCCTGTTATATTCATTCCACGATCTCATTTTTCATCTTCTAATTCTTCTCCATCTCTCAACCCTAACCCTAATTGCTATCATACAAGTTCATTTCAATCAACACCCTGCAAATACAGGTACACTATTCTACATGACCTTTTTTTTATGATTGCATATATTTTCTTTCTAGATGTTTGCTTTTTGATACATATAGTTTTCTGTATGTGAAAATAAAAATTAAACAAAAATAATCAGATCAATGTTGATCAAATTGTAAATGTGTATATAAATAGTGTATCGCTTGGTAAATACAATAGATGCATTACTGATCAATCTACTCACGTGAACCAAATACAGTAGATGCATTATTCGTTTAATTTTTTTTAATTGCTAACACTTGGTTTCATTTAGATGTTTATGAGAAGATTGAGAGGATGAAGATCGAATGAAGTTTGAAGATGTTTGTTTTAATTATTAACACGATGGTTGTAATAGTTTTATTTAGGTAGTGTTTGGTATGCAGGAATGAGAGAGGGAATGGAATGGACTATTACGAGGGAATGGAAAAAAATGTGTTTGGTTGGTCAAGGTAATGGAATCACCCGTTACATATAGCATTCCATTCCCTCAAATTCATTCCATCCACACCCCTTGTTTTTTTTTTCCAATCCATTCCATCTCTCACCTTCATCACCAACACCTCCCACCACTAGCGACCCACAAATGCCACCACCACCCGCCACCGCCACCTTACGCTGTCGACCATCGGCGCTGCCATTGCCGCCACCCGTCGTGCCACCGTCGACCATCGCCACCCTCCGCCACCGAACACCGGCGCCACCGCCACTACCCGCCGCCGCAACCACCCCTCCGCCACCGAACATCAGCACCAACGCCACCATCAACCACCAAACACCACCGACCACCGACCACCGCCACCATAACCCACCACTGTCACACCCTCCGCTACCGAACATTGACGCCACCACCGGCCACCACCACTAGCACTGCCCACCCGCCACCACCCTTCGCCAGTACATCGACACCACTTCCGACCATCGCCACCCTCCGCCACCGAACACCAGCATCACTGCCGCCACAACCTACCACCGCCACTGCCACCACCGCTGCCACCAACCGCTGCCGCCATCGACTACCGCCACCCATCGCCAATTTTATTCCTTCTTCTTTTCCTACCCACCAAACATTACAAGGTAATGATCCATTCCATTCCCATATGGTAACCAAATAAGACCATGGAATGGAATGATCCATTTCATTCCTTTGTCCATTGCATTACCTCGTCCATTCCATTCTCTCGTTCATTCCATTACCCCATACCAAACAGACCCTTAGAGTTTGTTTTATGGCTTGAAATTTTTTTTTGTTGCTTTGCTACTTTTATTTTGGTTGGTTTGAACTTTGAATGTTACAACTCTTAGTTAATGTTTTAAATGGTTTGATTCATTTTTATTGAATTGTTAATTTTATGATTTAATTGTAAACTGGTTCCCGCGAGAACCGTTTACACGGTTCGTAACCGAACCGGAACCGTTATAATACAGTTCGGTTCTGGTTCTTAAATTTAGCAAATAACGGTTCTGGTTCGGTTCTAGTTCGGTTCGGTCCGGTTCTGAACCGTTGCACAGCCTTAGAATTGAGTGAGTTATGCTCACTTTAGTGAAGTAGTATCAATCTGCTCGAACTTCAGAAGTCAGCTATGGTTTGGAGTGTTTGAGAGTGAATGGAGAGTGGTTAGAAAGTGAGAAATGCTTGGAGGAGGCTTGGGTTATATAGGGGATGGATTAGGGTTTCATTGGGTTGGGCTTTGGAAGTGTTTAGTGGGCTGAATAACTCAAAACAAAGAATTTAAGTGGGCTGATGCAAGGCTGTTAAAAACCCTATAATTTTTTTTTATTTTATTGACATTAGAAGGTATATATTTGATGTTTAATAAAGTGTTACATGGTGTCTAGTATGTATGTACCTTGTAACAAGGTCCAAAATGCATAAATGACATGTTTTAATTTAGCAAAAGTGTGATAACATAGGTGTGTAAAACACATAAAATGTAACAAGTATGTATGGTTTATAGTTTGGTATGATCAAGTGAAAAAAACATACAACTTAATCTTATAATAGAATAACCAAGTGTTTGAATGTATGAAGATTTAGGGATTACGAATACACGATCATTGTTTACGAGTTAAGCTTATGTTTATGCGAATTACGAATCATGTGTCAAACAAATGTATGTATCAATGTATAAACGATGTATATTTCATATAAAAGATTCCTTTCATTACGATCAAGTCTCGGATTTATAATAGCTTGAAACGAAATACGATTACAAAGGAAACGGGTTTCCGAAAATAGAATTACAAGATGAACTTTCTAAAAACAGAAAGCTGCGAAAAGCGAGGCGTTATAGTTTCCCCTCCTTTAGGAAATTTCGTCCCGAAATTTATTTAAGAGGAAGACTTGCAAGAGTCTTAGCAAAAAGGGTGATTAAAATTGAGACTCAAAAACTTTGAAACGTAAAAAGTACGAAATTTTGAGGAATGACAAGATGGGTTTGCAAAGGAGTTTGTTTTGTCCAAAATAATTTGAGGTACCAAACATAATTAAAAACGTGTAGGTGCGTATATAGGTAAAGCGAGTTTAAGAAAGTTTGAATAACTTAAATCGGAGATGTATTAAAAATGTGCCGTATTAAGAAGGAAGATTTTGTATGAAACGGTTTATATTTTGATGGAAAGTGGGGTAGTTTACATAGGAAGTTTTTAAGGATAGTATAAAATCACACATTCGTAAAAATTGTTTATTGAGAGGGATGAAAAGGTATGGCACTTTAAAAATAAAGTGATAACGGTCTACTAAGTATGTTAGTACAAGAATAGAAAGATAGTTTTAAGGTAAGGAGATAAGTTAGGATTCGTATGTTTAAACATACTTGATTGTAAACGGGGTTCGATAAGGACAAGGATAATGGAGAAAATGGGAGATATGAAAAGTGGGCGATTGATCTAATGGGCAAATTACGAGTATCAGAATAGTATAAGTATCGGATAGACGAAGGTGAGGTGTTAAGAATGAGGTCTCGTCGTGGATAATCGGATATAATGCGTTTGTGTGTTGTCTAAAATTTGTATAAGGTCCAAAGGTATGTGATATTCGCTAATTTACACATATTTTAGTCCCCCATTTTATCCCCATTTTATGCGTTTTCGGCCGTAAAACCGTCATTCGGATACTTAATCATGTATACTTTTGTTTACAGGCCTAAAACAACATACCAGACAAGATGATAGTGAAAACGAGGATTTTCCGGGCAAAACGAATGAACTGCGAACATTCTGTGGAAAATTCTGACCTGGGCAAGTTGCACCCCCGTGCGACTGGTGGCACCCCCGTGCGGATGCGACAACAAGGCTCAGCTCGGCGTTGCACCCCCGTGCAACTGTCGGCACCCCCGTGCGGATGCGACAACAAGGCTCAGCTCGGCGTTGCACACCCAGTGCGATCAGGAGTGCAACGAAATCTCGGGAACGCACCCCCGTGCGAATGGTGGCACCCCCGTGCGGATGCGATGACCAGCACCAGCCCGGATATGCACTACCAGTGCAGCTGCTCGTGCCACCGGATACGCACGCCCGTGCAACCCATTGCACCCCCGTGCGGATCTGAAGACCGGTCAAAATCTGATGATGTCATGCGGTATGGTGAACATTAACTCCAATAATGCAAAAAGTGAACGGTCTTGCCATAAAGTGCACGACCGTGCGATCGCAAAATGATATAAAAAACTTGCAGAAACATTCTGCTCGTAACTCTGGAATTTTGGAGAGCTCCACAGGCGATTTTCAGGCTCCGGAAGCATCAGCTTTAGCCCAGATTCAAGCCACATTTCCCGGTTTAGCTCGGTTACTATCCAGATTCTCATTCTTATGCTTGTTTATGGTTTGGTTTCTCAAATCTTTCCATAATTTTGTTATGTTTCAAGCATTTAGACTGATTATTATGTATTAATGTAAGCCTTTGGGCAAAAACGCAACAATCCCTTGCTTGATTATAGCCATTAGTATGTTAATCTTTGTTTGTAATGACATTTTGAAGTATTTTCTATGACTATCTTTGATGATTAGTTTGCAACCTTGTTATTGATATTGATTTCTTGATTATAAATAATTGTGTTGGATGATTGGTGCTTGGTTAGTTAAGATAGTTGAAAAATGAAGCTTAATTAATCATGTATTAGTAAACTTTTAATTTGGTTAACTAGTTTAACTCGGTTAAAATGTGGGCACCATGATACTAGAAATGGTTAGTGGTTTAATAAAATGTAATTATTGTTAATCAAGAAAGCTTGCCCTCACGGAAGGACTCTAACGGGTTAGATGGTGTTGTTATGAATTCTTGCCATGATTTGTTAGCTTAGTTAGTAGTTTCGGCCAAAATTGCTATCTTGGTGAATTTATGCGCAAGATTTGTAAAATGAACTCGGTTGTGATTTAATCTAGTTTATGCTTGTCTCGGTGGTTGCATTGTGTTTATGGGTGTTGCTTTCCTTGATTAAGTGAGGTTAGAAAACTCCTAACGGATGACTAACTTATTTTTAGGAGATTTTCATAGACATTTATCAATCGCACGTTAAAGAACAATTTTAGGTGGTTAAAGTGTGTTTATCGTTTTAACTTTCCGAATGATTGTCATGTTAGGATTCCCGAAAGGGATACTAATTGTCTCAAAATGGAAAATTGACCGAATGCTTCTAGTGCCAAAACCAACTTAGTTGACATGCTTTGGTTGTGTATTAAGCAAGGCTATTTATATATAATCTACTATGTTTTATAAATATTTGTTTATGCTTACCTTAGTTTATCAAAATCAAACAACTTATGTTTTTACCGGTAGTTTAGTGACAAAGGTCTAGTATTATTTCTCCGCCCATTTCCGTGGATCGATACTTGGTTCTTACCGATACTTTATTACATATATGACGGGGTACACTTGCCTCTTTCGTGTGTGTTTTGATGTAAAAGTAATAATCACTTTTATAAATTTAAAACCAAATCGTGTGTAATTTCATTGTAAAAATATGTGTAGTCGCGCACACGTCAAGTTTTTGGCGCCGTTGCCGGGGAAATGGCGAGTTTTAGGAACGACCCGAGTCATTATATTATCGGTGTATATACTTGTTAATATTTGTGAATATTTTCTTGATTATTTATTTGTTTATTTATTTGTTATATATTTCTTGATTTTAATTCAATTTATTCGTTTTTGTGATTCTTTTGTACACTTGTAAATTTTTGTTCCATTTATTTGTTCGAATCCGGATTTATTTATTCATTTATTTTTTTTAGTTTTCGGCTCCAAAAATTATTTTCATACTAGCCGATTCGATTATTTTAGTTATTTTAATTTTCATAAAATTTTGGGCCCATTTTTGAATTTTTATAAAATATCCAGCCCATTTTTCTATATATTCTGGTAATTTTCAGCAAAAAAAAAACTTTATTATAATAATATTATATGCATGTGTGTCAATTTCTCGTTTGCAGGTTGTTGTCCTCAACCACCGCTCTCGACGCTGCTGAGCCTTCAGACGAACCCGAGCGTGATCTGAGGAGACGTCTTCGTAAGAGATCCCGTGCGGTTGCGCTGCAACTCGTAGTAGCTGTGGACGAGCAGGTGGTACCCGCTTAGGCCGAGGGCCCAGCCGATGAAGGACACATCATCATGGCGGACGACAAGACAAGAAGCGTGTTTACGAAAAAGGCATGCCATTTACCGGTGGAGTTGGAGGATAAGGCAATGTGGGCTTTAAAACCTGCAAATCTGGATTTAAAACCGGAGGTGAAGCCCGGTTTCTTCAGATTCATGATTTGTTAGATTCATGAATGGGAAGAGCTGAGACAACACGTCTATGAAAGCTCCGTGTTGTACAAAGAGCGCACAAAGAGATTGCACGATAAACGTTTGAAGGACCACAAACAATTCCAAGCGAGCGATCTTGTTCTTCTTTACAACTCGCGGTTGCGCTTATTTCCAGGAAAGCTTCATTCACGTTGGACAGGACCATACACAGTAAAAGAGGTATTTCCTTATGGGACTGTTGCAATAGAGAACGCGGACGGCGTTATTTTCAAGGTAAATGGGCATCGGTTGAAGGTTTACGTTGGAGGGCCGATCGAGTCGGCGGTGGAGGTTATCGAGCTCCACACCCCGCATACAGCTTAAGTGTGGGGACATGAGTCTTGCTATCGACTCGCCGACAAAAATTTAGCATGAGTCTTGTTATCGACTCGCCGACAAAAATTTAACATGAGTCTTGCTATCGACTCGCCGACAAAAATTTAGCATGAGTCTTGCTATCGACTTGCCGACAAAAATTTAGCATGAGTCTTGCTATCGACTCGCCGAAAAAAATTTAGCATGAGTCTACGCTACTGACTCGCGGATTAAAAATGTAGCAAGAGCGTCTTTGACGCTTTAGGGGTAAAATCGTCCTTTTATGTGTTTTTCTAGTTTTAGCGTAAATTAGGAGTGTTTGGTAGTTTCCGTTAGTTTGTACAGCTTTTGTACGTGCCGAGTGAAGGGTCTACATGGGAATATTGTTAAAACATGTTGCGGATGGTAAAAATGGCGAAAAACGGCCAAAAAGAGTGCTGAAACTGGTTTCTGCAGCAAACAGACACATCTGCAGATTTGGCATGGCCGTTCCATGGGTCGCACGCCCGTGCGATTTCGGGCTGGCCTGCACCTCGAGTCGCACCCCCGTGCATTACCGAGGTCAACGTGCAAGAATGGGTCAACATCGGATCCGCACGCCCGTGCGAATATCCGCATGACCGTGCGCATGGTCAGGGGCATTTTTTCATTGTTCCATATAAAAGCCCTCATCTGCATCCACTTCTCACATTCGCGAAACCCTACTACACTCTCGTTCCTGGCCGATTTTTCCCCAAAATCGCACCATTTTTCGCACGGTTTCTCAAATCTTCTCGCACATTTTTTTTCTTGTCGATTTCCTGTTTTTATCGCTTTCTAGGGTTAGACTCTCCGATTTCTTCAAGGCTTTTTAGGGTTCCCTTCATAAACAAATCGAAACCATAGCCCTTGCAAGAACTTCACAAATCATGAACACCCGGCTGATTTCCTAACCCCCTGTCACTAGAAACTTGAAAAATTTCGAAAAGATTTGACTGTTCTGATTCGGGGTTAAGAATCTGCAGAAAAAAACGGGATCGCACGATCGTTCTGTACATGGAACGGTCGTGCGTATGCGGGTCGTTCATGATTTTTAACTGTGGTGCCGGACATGCACGGTGTGCGGCCAGTCGCACGTCCGTGCAATCCCGTCATGTTCCGACAATCAAGACCGCACCACCATTGATCTCGGTGACGCATGACCATGCGTCCATTCGCACGCCCGTGCGAAACACCTAGATAAGTTTGACAAAATCTTCATAACTGTGTGTTCGGCTGAGCATGAAGAGGAGGAGCAGAATCAGCCACCACCCATACCACCCACACCAGCAGTTCCAGCAGCACCAAGACTAGCCACCCGGCATCCCATCTTATCCTGATTTGTACCAGCAATTTCAACAAATGCAGCTGAACCAGGAGCAGCTGCGAGTCAACCAGGAGGTGGTGCTGACGGTGATGATGAGTAGCTGGTGGTGGTAGTAGCATTTCAGTACTTTATACTTCGAGTGTTCATTTTGGTTGTTATTTCAACACCCCCGGTTATGTACTCTTTATTTTCAGACGCTTTAGCTTTTATGTCTTGTCTTTGTTTGGATTTTAGTACTTCTATTTATGTATATTATGGTTTATTTGGTTTATTTGTTTCTGTTCTGTTTTGCTGCACCTTGTGACATACTTGCAGATTTCGGCTATCAAATCTTGGACCGGAGCACATCACAGATACAGCTTGGAAGTCTCGTTGCATCACAATCGTCTTGAGGGGAGTATTATTCTCCTTTTTTTCTATATTTCGGGTTTCGCATTGGGGACAATGCGAAGTTCAAGTGTGGGGAGGGGTTTAATTTGTTAACTTTGTTTGTCCTCTAAAAAAAAAGTTTTCAGAAAAATGATTCAAAAATATATGTATTTTGTACATATTTTAGTAAATAAACCGGTTGGTTGTGTTTTAGAAAGCTTCGGACATGATAAAAACTCGACAAGCAAAATAGATTTTGAAAAAGTAAACCGGAAAGCGTAACAAACAAAGAAAGACTTGTATGATAGTTTTCACACTTTTACCCACTCCTTCCGTTACGTGAGCATATTTGGGCCTTGAAATTGTTATATATTTGTTCATTTCGGAGTAGGAGTGAGCCGGATGTCATGTGTAATTTAGAACTTGTCACTAGCATGCTTGTTAAGACCATGAACTTGCGGAATTGTGTAAAAGTGATAGAGGCACTTAGATTACCCCTTTGTTGTTAGCCTTGTTCTTTGTGTTGTGTTTCCCGTAAACCTTACATTACCTTTAGGACTAACCATGTCGAGCCTTCCTGTTTACCTTTGTTTACCCAACATAATCGCCCACTTAGCCAACACTTGGTTTCATTTAGATGTTTATGAGAAGATTGAGAGGATGAAGATCGAATGAAGTTTGAAGATGTTTGTTTTAATTATTAACACGATGGTTGTAATAGTTTTATTTAGGTAGTGTTTGGTATGCAGGAATGAGAGAGGGAATGGAATGGACTATTACGAGGGAATGGAAAAAAATGTGTTTGGTTGGTCAAGGTAATGGAATCACCCGTTACATATGGCATTCCATTCCCTCAAATTCATTCCATCCACACCCCTTGTTTTTTTTTTCCAATCCATTCCATCTCTGACCTTCATCACCAACACCTCCCACCACTAGCGACCCACAAATGCCACCACCACCCGCCACCGCCACCTTACGCTGTCGACCATCGGCGCCGCGATTGCCGCCACCCGTCGTGCCACCGTCGACCATCGCCACCCTCCGCCACCGAACACCGGCGCCACCGCCACTACCCGCCGCCGCAACCACCCCTCCGCCACCGAACATCAGCACCAACGCAACCATCAACCACCAAACACCACCGACCACCGACCACCGCCACCACAACCCACCACTGTCACACCCTCCGCTACCGAACATTGACGCCACCACCGGCCACCACCACTAGCACTGCCCACCCGCCACCACCCTTCGCCAGTACATCGACACCACTTCCGACCATCGCCACCCTCCGCCACCGAACACCAGCATCACTGCCGCCACAACCTACCACCGCCACTGCCACCACCGCTGCCACCAACCGCTGCCGCCATCGACTACCGCCACCCATCGCCAATTTTATTCCTTCTTCTTTTCCTACCCACCAAACATTACAAGGTAATGATCCATTCCATTCCCATATGGTAACCAAATAAGACCATGGAATGGAATGATCCATTTCATTCCTTTGTCCATTCCATTACCTCGTCCATTCCATTCTCTCGTTCATTCCATTACCCCATACCAAACAGACCCTTAGAGTTTGTTTTATGGCTTGAAATTTTTTTTGTTGCTTTGCTACTTTTATTTTGGTTGGTTTGAACTTTGAATGTTACAACTCTTAGTTACTGTTTTAAATGGTTTGATTCATTTTTATTGAATTGCTAATTTTATGATTTAATTGTAAACTGGTTCCCGTGAGAACCGTTTACACGGTTCGTAACCGAACCGGAACCGTTATAATACAGTTCGGTTCTGGTTCTTAAATTTAGCAAATAACGGTTATGGTTCGGTTCTAGTTCGGTTCGGTTCGGTCCGGTTCTGAACCGTTGCACAGCCTTAGAATTGAGTGAGTTATGCTCACTTTAGTGAAGTAGTATCAATCTGCTCGAACTTCAGAAGTCAGCTACGGTTTGGAGTGTTTGAGAGTGAATGGAGAGTGGTTAGAAAGTGAGAAATGCTTGGAGGAGGCTTGGGTTATATAGGGGATGGATTAGGGTTTCATTGGGTTGGGCTTTGGAAGTGTTTAGTGGGTTGAATAACTCAAAACAAAGAATTTAAGTGGGCTGATGCAAGGCTGTTAAAAACCCTATAATTTATTTATTTATTTTATTGACATTAGAAGGTATATATTTGATGTTTAATAAAGTGTTACATGGTGTCTAGTATGTATGTACCTTGTAACAAGGTCCAAAATGCATAAATGACATGTTTTAATTTAGCAAAAGTGTGATAACATAGGTGTGTAAAACACATAAAATGTAACAAGTATGTATGTTTTATAGTTTGGTATGATCAAGTGAAAAAAACATACAACTTGTTCTTATAATCGAATAACCAAGTGTTTGAATGTATGAAGATTTAGGGATTACGAATACACGATCATTGTTTACGAGTTAAGCTTATGTTTATGCGAATTACGAATCATGTGTCAAACAAATGTATGTATCAATGTATAAACGATGTATATTTCATATAAAAGATTCCTTTCATTACGATCAAGTCTCGGATTTATAATAGCTTGAAACGAAATACGATTACAAAGGAAACGGGTTTCCAAAAATAGAATTACAAGATGAACTTTCTAAAAACAGAAAGCTGCGAAAAGCGAGGCGTTATAGTCTCCCCTCCTTTAGGAAATTTCGTCCCGAAATTTATTTAAGAGGAAGACTTGCAAGAGTCTTAGCAAAAAGGGTGATTAAAATTGAGACTCGAAAACTTTGAAACATAAAAAGTACGAAATTTTGAGGAATGACAAGATGGGTTTGCAAAGGAGTTTGTTTTGTCCAAAATATTTTGAGGTACCAAACATAATTAAAAACGTGTTGGTGCGTATATAGGTAAAGCGAGTTTAAGAAAGTTTGAATAACTTAAATCGGAGATGTATTAAAAATGTGTCGTATTAAGAAGGAAGATTTTGTACGAAACGGTTTATATTTTGATGGAAAGTGGGGTAGTTTACATAGGAAGTTTTTAAGGATAGTATAAAATCACACATTCGTAAAAATTGTTTATTGAGAGGGATGCAAAGGTATGGTACTTTTAAAATAAAGTGATAACGGTCTACTAAGTATGTTAGTACAAGAATAGAAAGATAGTTTTAAGGTAAGGAGATAAGTTAGGATTCGAATGTTTAAACATACTTGATTGTAAACGGGGTTCGATAAGGACAAGGATAATGGAGAAAATGGGAGATATGAAAAGTGGGCGATTGATCTAATGGGCAAATTACGAGTATCAGAATAGTATAAGTATCGGATAGACGAAGGTGAGGTGTTAAGAATGAGGTCTCGTCGTGGATAATCGGATATAATGCGTTTGTGTGTTGTCTAAAATTTGTATAAGGTCCAAAGGTATACAAAACACTAAATTTCTCTTTGCACGTTTTAGGAAAGTTTGGTAACATGGTGAAAACACTTATATATAGGAAGTACCAGCGACGTATCCACCATGTTTTGACCATATTACGTCCGTTTCGTATCCGGTGTCATGTTACGCTCCTTGTCTTACCATATACAGCAGTACACTCTATGGTTCTCATGCGCTTATCACTATAACCCCATGTGCACCCGCGATTATACTGATCGTCTCATGATCTGCATAGCTTGTACTAGTTGCATATGAATTAAGGTATTTGAAAATATGAATGAGTACATATAAGAATGTAGTGTATAAGCAAGTCCATGCTTAAGTATGTATGGGACCCACGTAAGCGAATCCCTCAGATTCCACTCGCGCACGGGTACGAATGTATGAATCATGAGTATGAATGAAAGTATGAGCATAAAATAAGTTTAAGTATGAATATTCACGTAAGTATGAGTATAGACATAAAACGTACGAGTAGCATGAGTATAAGTGTAAGCATAAAACGTATGAGTATAAGTATAAGCATAAAACGCATGAGTATAAGTGTAGGTACGAATAACAAAAATTACGTATATAGTGTATGTTGAAGCATAACAAATTTGGACATATAAAACGCTCGAGAAATTTGAATATGTAAAACAAATGATATAAGCGATTTCGCCGCGAGGTATCGATTAAATTGTGCATGATGAATTACATGTATAGTTGTTTAAGCGAAATGTTGAGTTTATTGAATCAAAATAGATCGAGTTTGATTTGGAAGGTAGAATATAGTTTGTAAATGCAAGGCGATATAAAGTGTTCATTGGGTATGCATAACGTGTTTTGTAATGAATGGAAATGCTACTTTTGTTTTAACAAGTTTACGTATGTTGAAGAATGTCGGTTCTCATGAAGTCTCCTAGCCCACGTGTTTTGAAATTTGAAAGATGAATTAAGCGGTGCAGAAAAAGGTTTTCAGAGATAATAGGTTTGTTTCATTTGCATCAAAGCAAGACATTTTGAATTTTGGAGGTTCTTATGAAAACGTTGTTCTTTAGAAAAGAAATTTAGCAAAATGGACTTAGTGATTATTGAAAAAAAAGTTTTAACAAATGATTCGTTGATGTTGAAAAGAGTCTTTGGTAAAATGATCATATAATATCTCTAAGATCTTATAAGTATACAAGAAAGTTGGTTTGAATTTCGATTGAGAATGAAAGTCTTTAGTATGGTGGTATAACGTGAGTGTGTGTTTTAGTGATTAAGTCGAATATGAAGTTCATGGGCAAGAGATTCATTGGACCGATTAAATTGATAGGTAGCATTTCGTAAGGTTTTGAAATTCGGGTAATAAAACGTTTTAAGACATGATTAAGAATCTCGTGTATATGAGTTGAGTGAAAATAGATTGTAGGATAAGAAGTACGTTTGATAAAACAATGTATTTTGAAATCGGTATAAGTAGGTATTTTGAATAATGATAAACGATTTAGGTATAAAACATGATCGGGTTTGCATAATAAGATATTTTGAAGGAAATTTTTTGGTAACGATCACCTAGGTAAGGGAATCACCCCTAACTCATTGGTGAGGTCGTTTTAAGAAAGAGGGAGTGGAGTTAATCTTCAAGGTAAGGAATTCACTCCTATCTTGATGATATGTTTCCATTTGTTGTTATAAGAGATATAAATAAAATTTTATGAAATCATGCATATGTATAAATGTATGAAATGATTTAATATGTTGTGTGTGTGAAAAGAGAATATCGGAAATTAGTTTGAATTTGAAAGATTGCATCGTATAAGATAAATAATAGAAACACATGTTTGATTAAAATTTGGATGGTTCCAAAATGGAACTTTGACTAACCAAGGTGGTCGAAAAGTCTTTTGAATTTGAGGAGCATGCTTTGGCCTAATAGGTAAAATACTCTCGTCGACAAGTCGGTTAACGGTATTTACCCTTCCAGTTACTACATGTCCCAAATCAATTGAAATTTCGAGACTTGGCGGGATTTATGAAAATCAAGGAGTGGAACTAGTCGACAAGGTGCGGGTTTCACCCCTAACTTGGCGATTTCGTATCCTAAGTGTGGTTGGTACTCGTCGGGTCAAAATTTAATTTCAACACTTTGGCGAGGGTCCACTAGAATTTGAAATTTGAATTTCTCCATCAAGGTGAGGATTTCACTCCTATCTTGATGGTGAATTTCATGTAAAAAGGAAAAGTAGATGGATTGAGAGTTGTTCACCAAATTGTAGGTTTCACGCCTATTTTGGTGAAGTCGTCTCGTTTGTGTATTATGAGTGGTATTGATATTTGTATAAACGTGTAAATGACGTATGTTCAAAATAATAATAACAAGTATAAGCACATAAAGCATTTCAAGAAAATACCACGTAAAAGACATTTCAAGAATAGCACATAAGGATGTTTCAATAAAATAGCATGTGAAGCAAGTATGGTCGAATTTGGTGCTTAACTATAGACTAGCAAAGCATGGCAATTTTTTTTCCTAATTCCCTATAGTTATGTGACACCTGTGCCTCCATGGCCATCAACAGATACCAAATCAATGAAATATTGTTTTTCATACTTGGGATTTGTAAAAAAATTGTGTATCGTTTGCACATAACAATTCTTGTTCGATTTCGGGCTTTAAATCGCTTTCTGTAAGGTTATACGCGATCCGATGCGTAAATATAACCAGTTTAATGAAAAAAACACTCCGGAATAGTGAAATAGGTTTAACATACCTTAAATAACCTTTACATAACTTTGAAATAAGTTTTGGATGGTTTGGTAAATGCCGAAATCAAGTTTATTCGCTTACAGGGACTAAATTCGACAAACTGCGAAAGTATGCCGATTAGTACTGTAACGGACATTCCGGAACTTGATCATAAGTTAAACATACCCTAAAGATCCTTTACATAGCTTAGAATTAGGCTTTGAGGGATTCGGTGTGCTAAAATAAACTTTATGCTCATTCAGGGACTAAAAGCATCAAAAAGTGCATAAGTTTGCATTTTCGCGCATAACTTACGTTCTGAATATATCTAGACTTCCAAAATTTATGTAATCATTAAAATACTTTATTTTAGTGATTGGCATGATAAAATTCCATTCGTCGCGTAATTTGGATCGTTTTTCGCATTCGTTCGTGTTTCGTCGTAATTAACCCAACAACGCAACTGTACGACCAAACGAACCGACATCTGAGATATTTTTGAGCATGTTTCATCTTCCCTATACTTTAACTTCATTTTAGAGCCTTGAAATGGGATTAACGGGGCTTAAACATGTCAAAAATGCATCAAAAACCATGTTTTGCATATTCAGGGACCAAAATTGACATTCTGCCATAGTTATCTTAGGAAGGGACCAAAATGAAAAATCTAAATTCCAGCTTGTTCTAGCTATTCCCCTCATTTGCATATGGATTTAATGAAACTAGGGGCTCCCATGGTTTCACAAAACCATGGGCACATGTGTACGGATGAGATCGAAGCTCGTTTTACGATGAACGCTCTTAACGGTTCTTGCTTTCCTATAAATACCCAACCCCATTTGCTTCAAAACCCACACCTTGATCTGATTGCTCTCTAAGTTGAAGTGCTTACACTTCATACCTGAGAATAATCGGGTCAAACTTCCGTTCTTGGACCTTTTGTAAGTATTATTTCGTTCTTTTTCGCGTTTTTAGCATGAAAGTTGTTTGACTTTCTGCATTGACCAGTTTATGGTCAACACGAAGTTCATTTGAACTTCATAACGTGAGCGTGATCACGATGGTTATAGTCCCTAGTGATTATACCTACTGATTACCACGTTATCTAGGCTTAGTGACGAGTCGTAGTTTCAGCCAAAATGCGTATTCTTGCATATTTTGTAACCAAACTACTTTTGGGTATCAAGACCATTTGTCTTGATATCAAACTTGTTTTAAACCTCGTTAAACATGTTTTTAACATGTTTAACTCGTCACTTTTAGATTTGTGCTTATATAGGGTCGTAAGGCAAGCGATCTAAACAATCGCTTATACTTTTGAACCCGACCCGTTTGGTCGATCATTAGGATCCGACCAAACACTTTAGGTGAGCATAGTTATATAGGGAATAACCTTCCGAGGTTATATATCAAACTTGTTTTAAACCTCGTTAAACATGTTTTTAACATGTTTAACTCGTCACTTTTAGATTTGTGCTTATATAGGGTCGTAAGGCAAGCGATCTAAACAATCGCTTATACTTTCGAACCCGACCCGTTTGGTCGATCATTAGGATCCGACCAAACACTTTAGGTGAGCATAGTTATATAGGGAATAACCTTCCGAGGTTATACCTTATGGTCACTTCGTTTAAGTAGTTGTATGATAGGTAGTTTATATGCTTTAGGAAAATTACCAAAATGCCCTTTTTACGCATAAATTCATTTTAAGCATATGTAACATAATTTTTAACATCTAAACTGATTAGGCAACATTATTAGACATGAGGCATATAATACTTGTCATAGGACTAGTTAGGCGGTCCGAACGCGTTTTACGCGAAAGACGTGTAAAAGTAGCATAAGCTACCTAAACGGGTCATAATGGGTCGTAAGCACTTAGGTTAGGTTTCATTGTAGTATGTAGGCTTTGTTAAACCATATCATATGAGTTCCAATACTCATTTGGTTTACGAAACCTCATACTATCCAATCTCCCGATTTGGGTTCTGTTATTTATGTAGTTACCTATATTAGGTGCCGGTTGATTTTGTGATCCCTCTAGCCTTGCTTGGTTGTTGTTCATTACTTCTAAGCACCCTTAAGTGAGTACATAGTCCCCTCTTTTACTGTTTTCAAACTGTTTTGGGGTTGGACACATGTGCCTACTTGTTACTTTCGTGCTTTCCATATTTTCATATCATATACTTGCTATGTTCATTAGTACACTATTAATACATGATTTCATTATGTTTTATGCTATGTATGTCCATCCAGTGCATACTTAGTACATTAATTTACATTACATTTCTGCTATGTATGTTGACTGAGCATGCTAGCACATTGTTTTACATTACATTTTATGCTTTGTATGTTAACTTAGCATACTTAGTACATTGTTTTATACATTTTGAACCATTTGAAGCTGATTGATTTATGTGAACCATTTGTAACCTTTTGATTTATGTGAACCATTTGTAACTGTTTGAACCATTGGGATTAAGGGAAGTGATTAGGTAACGGGGCGGGTGTAATGTATTAAAAGCATGGTAGATACGCCGCTGGTACTTCCTATATATAAATGCTTTTAACACATTATATATCGTTGCATTATCTAGATCACTTGGGCAAATGTTATCAAAACAAAGTTATACTACAAGGTTTTTCTATCAATATATATATATACACCATTTGAGTTTTATTTCAAAAATGATTTAAAAATCTGGGTTTAATTAAACAAATATTTTGGAGTTAAGAAACATGGCTACGAGATTTTGTTAAATTATAATCAACTTGATTTGAGTTGGTTACTTATGTCGCAATGCTATACTTTTCAAAATAAGGTTTTAAAATAAGTATTGCAACATGTAAAACAAGCCATGAATCTGACACTCACATAAAACCTATGTACTCGCCGGCATTTTTATGCTGACGTATTTTCACATGTGTTTCAGGTACAATAGTTGGTGATATATGATGATGATATTGGTGTATGCTCACATAGGAATGGATGAGGCCTTAGAGACATTAAAAGATGCAAGACTAGTTAATTATATTATGTTTCTTTCTTGTTTAGACATTGTAACTCATTTAAATTCAATAAAACGAAACTGTTTAAATCCATGGTTGTGAAACAACGATTATGTTACAACACTCCCCGAGGTTTCCGCCACGTTTTGTTGTTTTACGTGGTTGGGGTGTGACAAGTTATGGCCATGATACCAATCTGTCACACCCCAACCGATGGCGGAAACATCGGAGTGAGACGAAATAGATTTCAAGAGACTTCATAACACTATTTGTGACAAGTATTTAAATAAGAAATTTCCATTTCATTTCTAAAGAGTCAATTACAAAGTTTTGAAATAAATACAACATGAGTAACAAATTTCCATTTCATTTCTTAGATGATGCAATCTAGTACTTTGACGAATGAACACAAATTCATCATCAAAGGTACGAATATTTGGATAGTTTATATAAGTATTATATATGTTATGTAATATATCAATAAGTACATTAGTTCAAGCATGAGGTAGGAGGATGAATCCTCCATTTAGGAACCTCTTAAGTGTCATAGAATTCATGTAGGAGGTAGGAAGAAAAGTCTTCCATTTAGGCACCTCTAAGTGTTCACCACTACACTTGATGTTATGAACATACAAGGAGGGTCAAGAAGTTATAAGTAATACAAGAATATGAACAACTAATCTATGAGAAATCATCAAGCAATGTGTGGATTCTTAAGTAGGATAACCCAAGTTAATCCTAAATCACACAAACATTAAGTCTTGAACTTGAACATCACTTGTGGGTTAAACCCTTGAACAAAACGGTATCTCACTCGTGAGGAAACTTCTTGTGGGCTTATACTAGTGGTGTGTCTATTAATCTTGTCCTGGCTCTTCTATTCCGGGCCCTGAACGTACGACGAACATGTAGATCTGTATACAAGATTATTTTATATAATTGTCCCAAGTTATAAAAGATTTATGCCTTGTGCATCCAAAACAATTTTTATAAACACTTTCACAAGAGTCAATTAATTGTATTTATGTCACACCCCAACCGATGGCGGAAACATCGGAATGAGACGAAATAGATTGCAAGAGACTTCATAACACTATTTGTGACAAGTATTTAAATAAGAAATTTCTATTTCATTTCTAAAGAGTCAATTACAAAGATTTGAAATAAATACAACATGAGTAACGAAATACAATACAATAAGAATACAAATTTAAAGTGTGTATCTAAGCATCCTACTAGATTCCATACATCACCAACATCATCGCTAAACCTGCAACATGTTTTAAAAGTGTAGTTCAATACAAAAAGTATTGGCGAGCATACAAGTTTGGTGCGTAGTATATAAGTATAAAAATGATAAGGAACAATCCACATTGCAAACCTAGTTACCAAGATTAACGTATTAAACTGGCATGTGATTTACAAGTCAACCCTCTGTTTACACAAGTATGAATGAATAAACCAAACATGACCTCTCGTTCACGGGCGGTGCGTTACTCCTATAGCGCTATACATGTTAAGTGGAGGCTTGTATGAAGCTAATGACAAGTTCATCACATAAGAATCACCCAGAAAACACGAATCAAGCATAACAAATAGTAAGCATGTATTGGATTGTTTGTTTATGTATTTGTATAAGAGTATGTATACTAAGTGTGTTTTGTATATAAAAACATGTTACACTTAAAAGTGTAAAAACGGTAAAATGGGTGAAGTATACTCACAAAATTTGCATATGCTTTCCGATTATCCAATTGTTGATGAGCAATGAGATTAGGAGATCAAATGTATAAGGGTTAAAGTTCAAGGTATGTTTAGAGTCGAGATTCGGAATTTAAAACATAAGAATATAACATATGAAAGTAATCATCTTTTAACACATAATACTTGTTTGACACTATGAAACCCCAAGGGTTAGAATGTTTTCATGGGTAGGACACGCATTAGAATCATAACAAGTTTTAGGTCTTAGATGATGCAATCTAGTACTTTGACGAATGAACACAAATTCATCATCAAAGGTTCGAATATTTGGATAGTTTATATAAGTATTATATATGTTATGTAATATATCAATAAGTCCATTAGTTCAAGCATGAGGTAGGAGGATGAATCCTCCATTTAGGAACCTCTTAAGTGTCATAGAATTCATGTAGGAGGTAGGAAGAAAAGTATTCCATTTAGGCACCTCTAAGTGTTCACCACTACACTTGATGTTATGAACATACAAGGAGGGTCAAGAACTTATAAGTAATACAAGAATATGAACAACTAATCTATGAGAAATCATCAAGCAATGTGTGGATTTTTAAATAGGATAACCCAAGTTAATCCTAAATCACACAAACATCAAGTCTTGAACTTGAACATCACTTGTGGGTTAAACCCTTGAACAAAACAGAAAGTTTGTGAGGTTTATACCTCTAATTTTGAATGTCTCAACCTTGTTTTTATGCCTAACTAACCATAGATGTGGTTATAAGCATAAGGACATAGGTTTGAGATGAGTTTCCTCAAGTTTAAACAAGTTTATCAAAGCTTGAAACATGAACAGAAAAATCAGTCAACTTTGGAGCCCTTTTGGCGACATTCCAGGCACTGGTTTTCCAGGGAAAACCCATGGAAACGTAGCTAAGGTCAATACAAAGAAGTAGCAAAAAGAATCGAGTAAATCAGATAAGAATTGAGTGAGTTATGCTCACTTTAGTGAAGTAGTATCAATCTGCTCGAACTTCAGAAGTCAGCTACGGTTTGGAGTGTTTGAGAGTAAATGGAGAGTGTTTAGAAAGTGAAAAATGCTTGGGGGAGGCTTGACTTATATAGGGTATGGATTAGGGTTTCACTGGGTTGGGCTTTGGAAGTGTTTAGTGAGCTGAATAACTCAAAACAAAGAATTTAAGTGGGCTGATGCAAGGCTGTTAACAGCCCTATAATTTTTGTTTTATTTTATTTTTTTACATTAGAAGGTATAGATTTGATGTTTAATAAAGTGTTACATGGTGTCTAGTATGTATGTAACTTGTAACAATGTCCAGAATGCATAAATGACATGTTTTAATTTAGCAAAAGTGTGATAACATAGGTGTGTAAAACACATAAAATGTAACAAGTATGTATGGTTTATAGTTTGGTAAATTCAAGTGAAAAAAAAACATACAACTTAATCTTATAATCGAATAATCAAGTGTTTGAATGTATGAAGATTTAGGGATTACGAATACACGATCATTGTTTACGAGTTAAGCTTATGTTTATGCGAATTATGAATCATGTGTCAAACAAACGAATGTATCAATGTATAAATAATGTATAAACGATGTATATTTCATATAAAAGATTCCTTTCATTACGATCAAATCTCGGATTTACAATAGCTTGAAATGAAATACGATTACAAAGGAAACAGGTTTCCGAAAATAGAATTACTAGATGAACTTTCTAAAAACAGAAAGCTGCGAAAAGCGAGGCGTTACAATTTACCAGTGTAAATTGACGTATTTTTCAAAAAGATTAAGTGCAGGTACTACACGAAATGGGCTGGAAGCTCCTGAGTATTAGTTAAAGAGTCTTGCAAGCTCTTAATACTTAAAGTCTGTTGAACAATATTTACTTTCTGTTTTAGATCCGCCTGTGGATCCACTTACAACCGTTGTGTAATATTTTATTATACTTTTCAATTCAGTTTGTATTATTACTTTTTGACTTCCGCTGTGTATTAAACTGTGATCACTTGTCTATAATGATATCAACTACGTCACGATACTCCCCACCAGCCCACTGGTAATACGTGGAAATATCGGGGTGTGACAGGTTGGTATCAGAGCCAACATTGAGGGAATTAAACACTAGCCTTTTATGTTTAATCTCAATGGCACAGTTGCACATTCCTTGACTTCCGAGTCTAGGCAAAGGACTTAGGATTAATCCTAATCTTAATTGGCTTTTGTCTTTTGTTGTTTCTTTCGTTTTGACAGGATCAAAAGCGAAAATGCCGCCAAGGGTGAGAGGCCGAGGAGGAAGAGGAAAAGCTCCAATTACTAGGAACGACCATGAAGCCGGACTATCACACCGGCGTACACCATCCGCTTCATACGGATCAAGTCCTCACGAAGACTGGAGGACATATCTTGAGCCTGCGAGGCGTTATGTCTCGCTCAGCTCCTCACCATCCTATCACCATTCCTTTGGGCCACAGCAGGAGGACGAGCCCAGCGATTCTCACCACTCTTACATTCCTCTGCAACGATCGGGTTCGCACCATTCATTCCAGAACCCGACACCTTATTTTCAAAGCCGGTTCAACCCGATGAACCAGATAGAAGAACCAGAGGGTCAAAACCCTTTGGGACCAGCTGATCATTTCCCTGAAATCCAAAACATGTATGTGGACGAAGATCCAGATCCTGAGATGCCACCATCTGGGAAGTCGATGCATCCCATTGATATATCTAGCGGATCATCCTTCCATGGTTCGCCTTACAGGGGCCCTGATATTTGGGCCGAAAGATGGGCTTCATACAAGTGGGAGTATACCCCCCCTCACCGCAACTCGCCACCACACCAGCAGGTCCCTTCTAAGGACCCGCATTTTCCGGCGGTCACGCCACCGCCACCGCTAGCGCCGGAGCAGCAACCGCCTCCACAACCACTGAGGCGCAGAAGAGGTGCACGGATGTCCATGCATGGGGGTTTCCATTTCAGCACCCCCAACACTCCAGTAGCAGCAACTACCCACCGCTCTATGAAGACCCGCAAATGGGTGGGCCTTCAAATGCAGTTTCTGAAGTCGACTCTGTACCAGTCGAACCAGCACCACACATGGGTTATAAAAAGCCAATTCCTTCTTACCCAGGTGCAGCTGGGTACAACCCGTTCGAGCAGCAAGCTTATTCGGGTTATAGCTACAACAATGCCCCTGCCATTGACCCGTACATTGAGGCAGCGAACTACAATGCTCTCTACCCTGGACCCTTTCCAGCTATGTACCCAATTGGGTACCCTGCATATGGGTATCAATACCCACCGCCTCCTCAACCTCAGCAGCAACAGACCCGCAGCCACCACAAATTCAACCACCGCAGCAGCAAGAAATCCTCCAGAGGTTGCACGAGGTGGAACAAAGGGTAGACGAAGAGCGTAGGCGCCGCCGCGGTCTACTAAAGGGTTTGGCAAGCCTTATTAAGGGGAAGAAGAAGAGGGATTATTAGAAATCCTTATTTATTGTTTTGTAATTTCATTTTCAATTAAGTCCCTACGTGGACATTTCATTTATGTATTTGGTTGCGTGGACAAGTTAGTTATTTAAAGTCCCATTTAGGGCAACTATTGTACTTCTTAAGACAATTTATGGAATGTTTCATTTTAAAATTTTTATTTGTCTTTATATGCATGTACTATATAAAACAAATCAAAATATCATTCCAATTTACAATTGATCTGCCATTAAATATTAAAAGAAAATCTTGAGGGTATAACCTAGCCCATATGTCATTTTAGACATGGCCATGATGGTAAAAACCTTTTTAAGATTCAAATCTCTGTTAACATCTGAGAACATGTTAGCACTCCTGGAAAATGTGATTCGATAAAGTCACGCTAGTCATCCTTATATTGGATTTTTCCAATTCCTTGTCTAACTTGATGATTAAAAAATGCATTAGTGATGAAGTGCCTACGGGCCATATTTAAAAATGACAGTGTAGTCTATGACTTCCTATCAAGAAAAGGGTGATGAACTATGTTCGAGCCTTAATGCCTCGATCCTATGAGATCATGGCTTATAAATTTAAAATTGTCCTCGTGACTAGGCCTTTTGTGCCACTTTAATATCCTTAATGATATATAACTGGGATAATTTATAATGAAAAATTTAAAATAAATATGATTAACAAATTAACCAATATGGTCTATGTTTACCATGGTTAATGAATCATCGAAATTGATGATTCCATAATAAACCTCTGAATAAATTTTTGTCAATTATTTTATAGCAATCAAGCTTCAGCATGTCTGAATCAGAAGAGGTTAATAGTCATCCAAGGGAGAGAAATGATACCACCAGAATAAATGTAGCTGGTGCAGATCTACAAGCATTGATAGACAATGTTGTTACTAGAGCCATTGACAGACAGTTCAAAGAACCAGTAATACTCGCACAAAGACTCAAACTGTGGCTCATAGTAAGCCCCCTTCTAAAACGCATAAGTCAAATAAAGATAATTCTCGTCACTCGTCGAATCAGAAAAGTATACCATCGAAACAAATTGTGCTTAATCAGGAGCCACGTGTCAAGACCTGCTCTTACAAGTACTTCATCTCTTGCAAGCCAAGGGACTTTACAGGAGAAAAAAGAGCCATTGACTGTATGACATGGCTCGATGAGATGGATATTGTAGTTGATATCAGTGGTTGTGTGGAACAGGATATTGTGAAGTTTGTTTCATAATCATTTAAAGGTGAAGCTTTGGCTTGGTGGAGGTCGTTAATCCAAGCCACAGGGAAGATCCCATTGTATAATTTGTCTTGGGATCAATTTGTTGCACTGGTCAAGGAAAAGTTCTGTCCTCAGCATGAGGTAGAGAAAATCGAAATTGACTTCTTGACTCTGGTCATGAAGAATTTGGATTGTCAGGCGTATGTTACAAGCTTCAACACCATGTCCCGATTGGTTCCTTATTTGGTCACACCGGAACCAAAGCGCATAGCACGTTTTATTGGAGGCCTGGCTCCAGAAATCAAGGGAAATGTGAAAGCATCCAGACCTACCACATACAGTTCAGTGGTGGATCTGTCTCTATCTCTCACACTCGATGCACTCAGAAAGAAATATGCCAAAGCTTCGGATGAAGAAAAGCGGAAACGGGAGGATGAGAGTTCTTATCGCTCCGATAAGAAAAGAAAAGGTAACTCTGAGCATAGGAAGAGTTCTGAGTTTAAGAAGGACTCCCAGTAGTCAGGTGAGAAGCCTAAGTGTAAAACCTGCCAGAAGCACCATTTTGGGAAATGCAGACTCGAATCGCAATCGCAATCACAATCGCAAACGAAGTCTAAAGTTTGTGGGATTTGCAAGTCAAAAGAGCATAGAACTTTGGATTGCAAGAAAATGAAAGATGCAACCTGTAATGGTTGCAACGAGAAGGGGCACATAAAGACCAATTGTCCAAAAAACCCAAAGAGGCCTGAAGAGGCCAAGAAGACTAATGCACGAGTCTTCCAAATGAATGCTCAGGAGGCTATGCAAAATGATAACGTTATAACAGGTACATTCCTTATTAATGATGTATATGCTAGAGTTTTATTTGATTCTGGTGCAGATAAGTCTTTTGTAGACAATAAATTTTGTAAACTGTTAAATCTGTCTGTTAAAACTCTAAGCATAAAATATGAGGTAGAATTGGCTGATGGTACCATAGAAACTGCTTCAACAATCTTAGATGGATGTTTATATCCATTAGGAATCACTCTTTTCCGTTGTCTTTGCTTCCGTTGAAATTGGCAGGATTCGATATAGTGATAGGCATGGATTGGTTGTCTCGTAACCAAGCCTAAATTGTATGTGATAAGAAGCAAATGGTTATCAAGACTCCTTACGGTGAGCCATTAACAATTCATGGAGATACGCAGTACGGATTGCCTAAACAAGTATCTATGCTTAAAGCATCAAAGTGTTTGAAGAAAGGTTGTGTCATTTACATGGCACAAGTGACTATAGACGAGCCAAAGCCTAAGATTGAAGATATTCCTGTTATTTCTGAATATTCAGATGTTTTTCCTGAAGAATTACCTGGTTTACCTCCAGACAGGCATGTGGAATTCAGGATCGATATTATTCCTGGAGCAGCACCAGTTGCAAGAGCACCTTATCGGTTGGCACCGACTGAGATGAAAGAGTTAAGGACTTAGTTGGATGATTTGTTGGAGAAGGGTTTTATTTGACCTAGCTCGTCCCCTTGGGGAGCGCTGATCCTATTTGTGAAAAAGAAGGATGGATCAACGCGTTTATGCATTGATTATCGTGAGCTGAACAAAGTTACAATCAAGAACCGATATCCATTACCCAGGATCGACGATCTGTTCGATCAACTTCAAGGGGCAAGTTACTTTTCAAAGATCGACTTAAGGTCGGGATACCATCAGCTGAAGGTCAGAACCGAAGATGTGCATAAGACTGCATTCAGGACTCGATATAGCCACTACGAGTTCTTAGTGATGCCTTTCGGGCTCACTAATGCACCTGCAGCATTCATGGATCTCATGAATCGCGTTTGCAAGCCATATCTAGACAAGTTTGTCATTATTTTTATTGATGACATACTTATTTATTCGAAGAATCAAGCCGATCATGAAAAACATCTCCGATGTATTCATGAACTTATGCAACAAGAGAAGCTTTATGCAAAGTTCTCTAAATGTGAATTCTGGCTCCGAGAAGTCCAATTTCTTGGGCATGTAGTGAGTGAGCATGGAATCCAGGTGGATCCTGACAATATTGAAGCGATTATGAATTGGCAAGCACCAAAAACACCTACAGAGATTCGCAGCTTTTTGGGTCTAGCAGGATACTACAGACGTTTCATTGAAATTTTTTCTAGGATTGCTGCACCTCTAACTTCGCTAACTCGCAAGAATTTAAAGTTTGACTGGGTCCCAAGCAACAAGAATCTTTTGAGATCCTCAAGAAGAAATTAAGCAATGCTCTGGTGTTGACATTGCCAGAAGGGATTGAAGAGTTTGTTGTGTACTGCGACGCATCGCACACAGGTATGGGTTGTGTGCTCATGCAGAGAGGCAAGGTTATTGCCTATGCTTCACGAAAATTAAAGGTGCACGAAAAGAACTACACCACCCATGATTTGGAATTGGGTGTCGTTGTATTTGCACTAAAGCTTTGGAGCCATTATCTATATGGAACCAAGTGAGTAATCTATTCAGACCATAAAAGCCTTCAACACTTGTTTAACCAAAAAGATCTTAACATGAGGCAACGTCGTTGGATGGAGACTTTGAATGATTATGATTGCGAAATTCGCTACCATCCAGGCAAAGCAAATGTGGTTGCTGATGCTTTGAGCAGAAAAGAAAGGATTAAACAAATAAGGATCAACGCTAAAAGCATCGAGTTAAGGAACAACTTGAATGAAAGGTTGTTAGCTGCTCAAAAGGAAGCTGTATTAGAAACTAACTTTCCGAATGAGAAGTTAGGTGTAACCGCTGATCAATTGTCGTATGGCAAGGATGGAATCCTTAGATTAAATTGTCGAATCTGGGTTCCAATCCATGGAGGACTTAGAGATGTGATCCTCCAAGAAGCTCATAGTTCAAAATATTCAGTCCATCTAGGCAGTGATAAGATGTACCAGGATCTAAAGGCAAATTATTGGTGGATAGGTTTGAAGAAATCTATAGCCACTTATGTGGCTAAATGTCTGACATGCGCACAGGTTAAAGCCGAGCATCAAAAGCCGTCAGGTTTGCTGCAACAGCCTGAACTTCCCACCTGGAAGTGGGAAATGGTAACTATGGATTTTATCACTAAGTTACCAAGGACAAAGCACGAGAATGATACTATTTGGGTTATAGTCGACAGACTGACCAAGTCAGCTAACTTCTTGCCTATTAAAGAAACGCACAGCTCCGATAAGCTGGCTCAGCTATACGTGGATGAGATAGTATCTCTCCACAGAGTGCCGGTATCTATTATCTCCGACAGGGATACTAGGTACACGTCTCACTTTTGGAAAACCTTTCAGCAATCTTTAGGCACTCGTTTAAATTTCAGCACTGCTTATCATCCTCAGACGGATGGCCAAAGCGAGCGTACGATTCAAACGCTGGAAGATATGCTCAGGGCTTGTGTTATTGACTTGGGTGGAAGTTGGGATGACCATCTTCTTTTGATTGAATTTTCATAAAATAATAGTTATCATTCAAGTATCCAAGTCGCGCCTTTTGAGGCCTTGTATGGAAGAAAGTGCAGAACGCTAGTTTACTGGGCGGAAGTTGGAGAAACCCAACTATCAGGACCTGATATAGTCCTCGAGATGACGGATAAGATAGTTCAGATTCGTGATCTTCTCAAAGCTGCCAGGGATAGGCAGAAGAGCTACGCAGACAAAAGGCGCAAACCTCTAAAATTTGAAGTTGGTGATATGGTACTACTCAAGGTGTCACCCTGGAAAGGGTGATGCGATTTGGCAAAAAGGGCAAGCTGAGCCCAAGATATATTGGACCATTCGAGATTATCGAATGTGTCGGAAGTGTGGCTTACAAGCTGAATCTACCTGAAGAGCTTAGTGGAATTCACAATGTGTTCCACATCTACAACTTAAAGAAATGTCTAGCCGATGAATCGCTAGCAATGTCCTATAAGGACGTGCAAATTGACGAAAGCTTGAATTTCGTTCAAAAACCTTTGTCGATCGAAGATCGACAGGTTAAGAAGCTTCGAAGAAAGAATGTGCCGATCGTCAAAGTGAAATGGGATGCCCGTAGATGCCCATAATATACGTGGGAGGTTGAATCCACGATGAAACAAAAATACCCTCATTTATTTCAGAAATCTCAAGGTCGAGATTTCTTTTAAGGGGGAGAGGATGTAACACCTCGCAAAAATCATGTCTGATACAGTGGTGACACGTATCATAAACCCTAATCATGTTAAAAAGATAACTGGAGGGACTAAAGTTGTCAAACAGTGAAAAGATGTAAATAGAAGGACCAAAAGCGTCAACATGCTAAACTTGTGCCTCTGAATGACCTCATAAGATGTTCGTATTCGTAATTGAATAAATTGACGGACACAAGAAACCGTTTGTGCTTAAAAATCAAATGTTACGTAGCACAGGGGTTAAAAGTGTTAACATGTTAATTCTTACCTCTGAGTGACCTTTTAACGTTCTCGAAGCTTCATAGTATATTGTTATACCCTCATGTACATCAGATAATGATTTATTAAAGATCTGGTGCAATTATGTAATATAATTTGCAATTATCAAGAATAAGGGTCAAAAGTATAAAAGTAAGAATTCTTCATTCGGGAACCATTTTCAATATGTCCAAGACCTCTTTATGCATGGCCATACTCCCAAGATCATACAAACCTGAATTTGTGGACCCCCATGCTAAAAGTGTCAGATTATCGAGCTTTGGAAGTGCAGGGACTGATTTGGTAAACAACAAAACAACTTTTGAATTTTCACTCCCCCGCGTGTCGCGCAGGGTTCCCCTGCGCTTAGCGCGACACGCGGGCGGGACTGTTTTTCAGCTGGTACTGGCAGCTGCCAGCATGCATTACCTGCAAATATTTCTTGATTCTCTACAACCTGTTTCGAATTCAGCAGCAAGTTAACAGTTTTGTAAAACCACTAGACACTTGGAAGCATCAAATTTCACCTGGGGACACTTGGATTAATCTTGATCCATCCTCCTCTCCTATATATAGAGCCCAAGATTGAGCATTTGAACTTGCCATTTTCAAAATCAGATTTCAAACTCTCAAACTGAGTTCTCTGGAGCATCCTAAGCATTAAGGAAGCTCTAATAGTTCAAATCTTCGTGCTAAGGACCTTTGTAAGTGTTCTTAGCTTCTGTAGTTAAGCTTTTGTTAGTTTAATGACCGAAAGTCAAAGATATCGTAGTTACGCTTCGACTTTGTGATTAATCACTAACGGTCCAGCCATTATTCGAATTGAAAGTGGCTATGTGTTGGTAATTATGTAGGTGTTAAACCCTTAAAAGGGCACCTCCGAATTATCACATTTACTTGGTCAACTGTCAGGTCAAACTACTTAACAGAAAAGTCAAACGAGTCAGTTTTTACAAAATAAATCATAACTGATAATGTAGAAGCTATAAAATACATTTTATCACTTAAATAACTTGGTAAATAATATAAGAACATGTTTAGGCATGTTCAACCTGACAATTCTGAGATTAGGCTCGGTTCGCAACTGAAAGTTGCAAAAGTAGACTTTTGCTTTGAGTTTCAGTTCTGACCCGAATTAGCTTAGTTTAATTATGCCTTAGGATTCCTATGAGACCATATTATGTGTTAATATAACTCTCTGAAGTTATACTACATGGTCCCTTAGAAATCAGAGATTAATTGCATGTTCCGTTATTTGCTTAAAATTGACCATTATGCCCTTTTGTTATTAAAACGAGATTTTTAAAAATGTGAGAGGACAAAAAGCTTTATTACTGATATATAAATATGTCACAAAAATTTGACATCAGTTTATGGTCTCAAACTAAAGTTATGCAAGATATCGTAAAACAGAACTTTTTGTTAATTAAATTGCATTTTCAGCATAAATTATACTTAAACCCAATTTTTGGCACCAAACTTGTTACCTACTGTTTTAATATAATTCTTAGGGAATTTTAGATTTTTTGGTCAAATTTTATACTGATCATTACATAGAGTTCTAGCATGGACTCGGTAATTGACGATAATGCCCTTTTCACTAATAAAATGAGTTTTGCACATCATTTACATGTCAAACCTTTTTCTACTGATTTTATATATTGAATAAAATATTTTAAGCAGCTAAGACTGATCAGAATCTCAGATTTCCTTAAACATCTCAAATATCGTCAAATATCGACTTTTATGCGAATTAGGCGCATAGTATGGTTTAAAACCATATTTAGCACCTAAGACTTGTTACCTACTGATTTTAAAAATAGATTTTTATACTTTAACAGTAAGTATAATTCTTGAACTCGGACTTCCAAATTTGACCTCAAAAGCATATGTGAAATGACCAAAATGCCCCTACGGTGCATAGTTTGGCCATAAATGATTAAACACACATATGTATGATATCTCACTGATGTAACAACATAAAACATATATTTTTGCAGAATGTTTTAGACCAGAACCTCAGTTTGCTATTAAATCTTTTTATAAATTTTAAAATGATCAAAATACCCTTTCATGACTTAAATTGGTCTTAAATTCATTTGGGCATAATTGTTGATATCCTACTGATATCACAACATATTTTAAGCATAATAACTATTGGAACTTGTATATGACTCATCCGGTTACCCATTATGCATATACGCGTTCGATACGGGTTATGTAACTAGTTTGCATGAATTAGCCGAAACGGGTCAAACCTTATCATTTTTACTTCAAAATCCAGAATGTATTTAGTTTACCCAATATATACAAGTCTTCATACTTGTCAGGTCTAAATCACATTCCAATCCGGTCACCGCTTAATTTTGCGTTTCGTACCGTAAACTTTCCTTTAAAACTAACCGGTCAAAGTTATAACTTAAATAAGACCCGTTAGGAATCTAATAGGTTATTAAAACCTTCGTTCTAGATTAGGGGCCCAGTAAAAGCTCCCTGCACTTGCTGATTAGAATATACGACTGAGAATAAATTACATTTAGCTCGGGTAAATACTTTTAACTTATTTTCCCTTATACGGGCTTGGGATACGGTAAATTATTACTGCTTGGTCGGGTATTGAATATTTAATCGATTAGTGGTTAAATCATTGAGATAACCTGTTTTAATCTGTTTTTTTTATACAAAGCATTGGGGGTTAATATGACCGTATCCTGGATATCCTCGGCTCATTCATTTGAAATGGCCACGACTTAAGCACGGGGTGTAGGCATACACCTGACAGTTGCGTATGTATAACGATATCTCATTCATGAGGAAACTTCTTGTGGGCTTATACTAGTGGTGTGTCTATTAATCTTGTCCCGGCTCTTCTATTCCGGGCCCTGAACGTATGACGAACATGTAAATCTGTATACAAGATTATTTTATATAATTTTCCCAAGTTATAAAAGATTTTATGCCTTGTGCATCCAAAACAATTTTTATAAACACTTTCACAAGAGTCATTTAATTGTATTTACCAGTGTAAACTGACGTATTTTTCAAAAAGATTAAGTGCAGGTACTACACGAAATGGGATGGAAGCTCCTGAGTATTAGTTAAAGAGTCTTGCAAGCTCTTAATACTTAAAGTCTGTTGAACAATATTTACTTTCTGTTTTAGATCCGCCTGTGGATCCACTTACAACCGTTGTGTAATATTTTATTATACTTTTCAATTCAGTTTGTATTATTACTTTTAGACTTCCGCTGTGCATTAAACTGTGATCACTTGTCTATAATGATATCAACTACGTCGCGATACTCCCCACCGGGCCCACCGGTAATACGTGGAAATATCGGGGTGTGACAACGGGGTCGTGGCCAGATGCCCAGTAACATAAAAATTGTTTTTAAACACACTTTTACACATCCGAATCAACCTAAAAACTTATTTTGGGACACTTTGAGGACAATGTGTAATTTAAGTGGAGGGGGGGGGGATGCTAAAACCTTGAATCTTGCAAGTTCTAACAACAAGTCTTACACAAAACTTTATTGGAACCGCTAATCACCCCAATTCTTTTTTCAAAAATTTTTTATTTTTTCTTCCTTGTCTTGGTTTAATTTGAGAATAACAAGTTCTTAAAAGGTTATGTTTTTACAAATTTACAACCGATAACGTCGTGATAAAAAGAACCAAATAAGAAAATTAGGAAAAGGCATGACAAATCTATTAAAAATTGATTATATATACTTGATCACCTTATAAACCCATTCCCACAATAAGTGAGCTTTGAGTCTTTATTGAGCATACATGCATATATCTTTAAACTAAATGCTTATTTTTCGTTTCTTGTGTGAATAGCCGCTTGGTTCTTACGACTCTAAAACTTGCCAAGACGATACATTCCTGGTCCTTACCAACTTAAACCCAAGTAAGTTGATTGATTCGGTTGACTTGTGATTTGTTTATATTTTGAGTTCCTTCTTTATAACGTGTTCGGTTGATGACAAAACTTTGAGTGGGTTGAGTGTGACATAAAGAAGGTAGGCTTAATATAATTAATTGCCAGTTAACTGAATCAATCAAGTTAAATATCTGTCACATAAATAACATAGATTGAAAGTATAAAAAACTCAGACATGAAAAACCTATAAAACCGTTCACCAGGAGGAAGCCGCGCGTGTTTAGCCGCACACGCACATCATTGGTTCGAACCTTCTTTTTACCGTGAAGTGATGATGTTGATTTTTTTCCTTTTATGATGGCGGCTGCCCTCCTTTTATGATGATGACTCCCTTCTTGTTTTGGCGGCCAATCAATAAAACCCACAAATTTCCTTGCCGTCAAAGCCCATGTGAATGTCAAAGAAGTCCACCTTTTTCCATTATGGCTGCATGTGTGTACTGCTACCCCAAGAGTCCACATGATGATGTTTTTTTAAACCCCACAAAACAAAACCTTCCTCACGTGACTTCTATTCCTCTTTGTATATTGATGTGAGGTTGAATTAATTAAAACAAAAGCCTCTCCCCAAGTCCATGTGATTGTTGCTGCCTAAAGTATATCATCCACCCAAAAATCCTATATGTTGGCCCCCAAAAATTTGTAGATGCCCACTCATGTCAATTATAATAATCCCTCTCGGCTGCCAACATGTGCGTGTCTCTATATACTATCTACCGTAGGCTACGGGTTAAGATCGTAGCTGAAGAAACACTGATCTAATTAGGGTATTAATTAGAAGGGTTTATGTTCCTATCATAGAGGTTAATCTTCTTTGAGGTATTTGAGCTCCGACTGGTAAATCAACCTGCAAAACAGAACACCGTTACTCGTTAAGAGGGGAATGTGGGGGTTTCCCTCTTAACCAGGCTCCGGCGTGAGAATAAGCGACCGCTTTGAGAGTAATTAAGTGTAAAGAGTGAGAACCAAGAGAATAGAATGTTTAACCTGAGGCATGAAGGTCTCTATTTATAGCCGGAGAGGTGTAAGAGGTTGTGGGCTGATGGGCCTTGGGCCAGAAACGGACAACAACGAATATGCTCTTTGCCTCGCTGGCCTCGACCGCTTAGTGGCTTCTAGATGCTCGTCGGTGCTGGCGCACCTTGATTGGAGCCACGTGTCATTGTTGTCGGCCTTGTTGTCCTTCTGTCATCAGCAGACGAGTGGAGATCGTGGGACAGTTGTCTCCGTCCTCTGATTGGTGCCATGTAGGCGTCCTTGTGTACTTCTCGTCAGGCGATCGTGGCGCACGATTGACCAGAGCCTGCTAGACGCTCATTGGCTCCTTTTACTGCCACTTGTACCTTGTGTACCACTGTAGGTAGCCGCGCGCTTCCTTACCGAGTGGCTCATTTCTTCCATTGTTTTATGTTAAGTGCTGATATCTGGGTTTGTTGTGTGCATTCCCTCGCGCGGGATAATCGTAGAGCGATGTAGGCCGCGCAAGGTTGTTGTTAACACCTTGTTGTGTTAAGGAGTGTGGTCTCATGCGCAACCTGATCTGAGGTTTGCGCGACTTTTTGGGACCATACCCCTTCAAGTCCCCCCAGTCCAGTGCTCCACCATGCGCAACGCAAGTGGTTGGAGCTCTGGACTTAATAAAAAACAAGAGTAGGGGAAATGGTTCCTTTGATCCTGACTTGTATGGTGGACGTTGAAAACTGTTGTTTTCAATGCGCAGGTACTAGGCAGGTGTCAAGTGATTTCTTGTTTGGCCTTTTAAGCGCGCGAGGTTATAGTAGTTTACGTATATCTGGCGCGACTCATGTGACTTCTGCATGAAGTTACTTGAGTTTTATGGCGGGAAACTTCGAAATTTGAACTTCTGACAGGTTGGTGAGATAAGTCGCTGAGGGCGACGTTTGAGTTGACCCCTGGCACGGGTGTCATCATGCCGCCTGCGGCGATTGCACTTCATGTCAGGAGAGTGAAGCCCACGCGCGCGTGGTAACCGTCACCCCTGGTTTTCCGCTTGACGTGGCAACCTCCCGTTGGTTAGCCTAGCGGCGAACGCGGCACGGTTACCCATCGCATTAAATGCGATGGGTATATATATCCGAAGAGAAGGTGAGAGATTCTCACTTCTCTTCGTTTCTTCTCCACTTTTCTCTCAAAACTCTTTGAATCTTCAAAGTGTTCTTCGTCTTCTTCAAGATTTTTTCAAATCTTCAAACTTTCTTCAAGCCTTTTTTCCAGATCTTCTTAAAAACATGAGTGAAGAACACCAAGGGGCTCCTGTTAATGAGGAGGGGCCGGTTCCTGTCCTTAGATGGGACTTAGGTCTATTCGAACAGATTGTTCGTAGTTTTAGATTCCCACCGGAGTGGGATGCCCGGTATCCGGCTCAGGGCCAGACCGCGGCTGATGCACCACCCGGTTATATCACCCTTTATGAAGACTTTTTTCTTCAAGGGAACTTCCGACTGCCGGCGACCAATTTTCTGGGCAGTATTCTCTCTTACTATAACTTCCATATATCCCAGATGAGCCCACCCGGGATGGTGAGGGTGCGGCACTTCGAATTCCTGTGCCGGTCTCATGGCATTGAGCCATCGGTAGATAAGTTTCGTGCTTTCTACCAGTTGCAGAGAACGATGGGGTTCTTCTCGTTTGCGAGCCGATGTGCGGCGAAGAAGATTCTGCTGAATCCTCCTAAGAGTTTCCACGATTGGAAACCCAAGTTCTTCTTCATCAGGGAAGAAGTTTTGCCAATCGCTATGCCTTTTAGGGAATGGACTGAGGCCATACCCAAGGAAGATCTCCCGATCCCGAAGACTGCTCGGTGGTACCAGCAGCTAACCCCAACCCCTAACCGGGTGTTTGGGGAAAGTGTTTTGGTTGCTGCTAAGATGAGTGACCAGTGGTCACCTAGCAGCAAGGAGGTTCCGGTCTTGAAGATCGGTGATCAAGGTTAGACTTTTCTTTGTTCCTTTTCTATGTGTATTCGCTTTACCTTGTTACTTACTTATTTTTGTGTGTAGAAGCGCAACTCTATCAAGCTGCCTTCTCCACGTTTGGTGGCTCCATGGGCGTTCGCCCAGTGCGCGATGATGAAGAAAGCTGGTATGACCAGATTAAAGGAAACTTCATGTTTCCAGCTGCTGATGCTTTCGCTTCGCCGCCAACTGCTACTGAAGGTGCGCAATACCCAAAACCTCGTCCATTGCGCTCTGTGACTCTCGCTGGGAAAGAAACTTTCTATCTTTCCAGCGAGGAGTCTGTAGGTTCTTCCAACGGCGAGCTAAGCTCTTGGTCTGAAATCTTTGCAGGTGTGTTGCGCGACATGGGGATTGACCCCGAGGAGAAGAAGAAAAAGCCGGTGAAGAAGAAGAAGGTGGAGCCTGAGGTGACCAGTAAGGGCACCGGCCCTAGTCGCGCAACGTCTGCTGCTGTCAAAGGTACTCTTCGCCTTCGTCAACGTGATTTAGGCGACTATGTGATAATCAGTGACTCATATGAAGGTTTATCACATGCAGCTAAGGGGAAAACTGGTGCTGGTGGGTCGAAGAGTTCTGGGAGCGCGGGTTCTCGTAACCCAGATGCTGGCGCGACCCCCAGTTTTCCCGAAGATGTAGAAGAGGAGGAAGATGCTGGTGCCCAACTTATTGGGCGGAAGAGGGGTAGGAGCGAGGCTACGACTGGTGTGGCTTCCGCGCCTACATCTGTGGTGATACCTGCGATAGGGAAGACCAGCAGGCTGCGTTCGTTGTACCAATTTTCTCCTGGTATGTTCCTTCTTTTCTTCTCTTTTCTAAAAAACCTCTTTGCTTACATACACTTGCCTTATTTTGCAGAGATCAAGAAGAAGACCCCTGAAAAGGCGGTTACATTCAGTGAAGCTGGGGTAAAGAGGCCCAAGATAACCGTCAAGCCTACTGACACTGCAGCCCAGGACGCCGCGAAGGCGGCTGAGGCGCAGCGAAAGGTGGAGGAGGCGCGTAAGAAAGAAGAGGAGAAGAAGATTGCGGAGGAGAAGAAGAAAAAGGAAGAAGAGAAGAGGAAGGAGGAGGAGAGGGAAAGGAAGGAGGAAGAAGAAAGGAAGCGTAGGGCGGAGCAGGAGAGGTTGGCTGAAGTGGCGAGGAAACGGGCCTTGGAGAAGGAGCTATCGGCGAAAAAGGCTATGGATCAGCCTCTTAAACCTCCAGGTCCTGAGGTCACCAAACCAACCAACACCGGTCCTGTTACTACTTCCAAGGGTTCCAGCCGCTTCTCCTCAAGCGGCGCGAGTTCTGGTGGAGCTGGGGGTTATAACCCCAATGTGATAGGTGCGAAGGACACCGTTGGGGACATTTACTACAAAACTTACACCGAAGAAGAGCGTGGGGACGCTCCTCATCAGGCCCCATGGAGTTTAAAACAGAAAGATACTTTCATCGAGTTCAGCCCTGCGCGCGAGTGGTTCCTGAACTCCTTTACACCTGCTGAAGTCCATCGGCAAAGGGCGAAACCTCACGAAATGTTGTATCGTACTTATATTCTTGGTGAGGCCAACGCTCGTGCTGCCAACCATCAAATAGTTCGCGAATGGCGAACGATGGTTAGGGAGCGTGCCGACTGGGAGGCTTATCGCGAGCGTATGCTGAAACGTATTGCTGAATTCGAAAAGTCGAAAACCGCGTTTGGTGAGGAGAGAGCCAAGTTTGAGGCTGACAAGAAGGCTGAAGAATGGGGCCGCGAGGGGCTGCAGAAAAAACTCCACAATGTTGAGGAGCAACTGGCCAAGGAGAAGGCCGAGTTCAAGCGTATATGCGCCCAAGACAACGATCGTGCTTATGCACTACGACAGAAGATCGTTGATCTTGAGGCTAAAGTTGCGGACTTGACCTCAAAGGTGGAGGAAGCGCAGGGTGAAAGAGCTGCCTTGCAGCAAATGGAGGTTAGTTCTACTGATTCTCGCTCTTCCCTTTTTTGTTTATGAGATTTCTTTAAGTCAATTCTCAAGGCGTTTGCCAATTTTTAGGTTGAGCTGACTGAAGCCAAGGTGCAATTGTCCAACAAGGACAAGGATCTCCATGCCAAGGACGTTGAGATAGCGGAACTCAAACGTCGCTTGAATGAGCAAATCGACAGATGCGAGTCTTTGGAGATTGACCTTGAGGCTGAGAAGGTCAAGGCCGCTGATGCGGAGGAGGCGCGTGCTGTGAGCACTGCCGCGCTGAATGTGGCCCAAACCAACTACTCTGAGGCTCAAGGTATCGTCGATACACTTGTCTCAGAAGCGGAGTGGATGCGCACTCGTGGAGTAGTGTTGGTAAGTGCCTTATGCTTTTTTCTTAAATTGTTTTAAGAGTTTTCTTTAATGCTTATCTTTTGTTGAAGGTTGCCAACTCCATCCTAAATGCGAACGAGCTAGATCGCGCCGTAGCGGCTCTGACAGATGCGGCGCGTGCGGTGGGTCATCGGGGAGGCTACCTGGAGTGTGCTGATCATGTTGAGCAAATGTTTGGGCAAGAATTTGACACAAGTCATTGCTCAGTGACAGAACATGCCGATGCTGCGCTGGCAAGTGCTGAGAATTCCTATGACAACCTCTCCTTGCCTATCATGGAGTTGGTTGTCGAATCGTTAAAGAAAGACGACTGGTGCCAGCGTCTTAAGGCAATCCTCGATCCACCAGTTACCGTCGAGTTGTCCGACGAAGAGCCCGCCGGTGACGACGGTGATGATGATGGCAATGACGATGATGGTGAAGACGACGGAGATGATGGTGATGATCGTCGCGAAGAATAGGATAGTTTGTTGAGTAAGTAGTTGATAGGCATTGGTGCCTTTGTAATTTCTTTGATACTCTATGTATGATGCTGCGCAGTTGCGCAAGTTGTTAATGAAACCTTTTGTTTTTTCTGTTGCAATTACTGCATTGTTATAAAAACTTTATGTTAAATTAGCTCGAATAAATGGAGGCGTTTTCTAAGTATAAGGTGGCCACCCGGTCTCGCGCTTTGTTTGCGGAGGACCTTGGAGGTGGTTTGAACCACCTTGAAATGCTGGAGTGTTTTCGCGCTAATCAAAAGTTTAACATGCATTTGTAACGAAAAAAAAATGTAATAGAAAAACATGTCGTATGTTTTCATTCAAGTCAGAAGTTGGCTCTTAGGCCTTCATACATATTTGCTAATGGCTCGTCGCCGGCGTAGTGAATTGAAAGATGGCGCAAGGCCGAAAAGATTACATATAGCATTTGCGCAATTGTTGCGCATTCCAAGTTCTTGGTAAGATGTGGCCATCTAAGGTGCGCAATTTGTAGGCCCCTTTGCCCAGGACCTCATGAATCAGATATGGGCCTTCCCATTTAGGTGCCAATTTCCCTGGACGTTCCGCATTTGATGCTTCATTGTCGCGAAAGACGTATTCCCCTGGGTTGAAGGTACAAATGCGAACCCTTGTGTTGTAGTACCTTTCCAGCTGGGTTTTGTATTTGGCCTCTCTGATTCTTGCGATTTCGCGTCTTTCTTCTAACAGGTCCAAGTCTAGACGCCTTTCCGCTTCATTGTCAACTGCGTTGACCGCTGTCATGCGTGGCGAAGGCAGGCCAATCTCCGCCGGGATTACCGCCTCTGAGCCATAGACCAGGCTGAAAGGGGTCTCGCCGGTACTTGTCTTTGGCGTGGTCCGATGAGCCCATAAAATACTTGGAAGCTCATCAACCCATCCGCGCCGCCTTGTTCCTAATCTGGCCTTTATCCCTTCGACGATGCATTTGTTCACACTTTCCACTTGTCCGTTGCCTTGTGGGTGCGCAACGGAGGTGAAAGTGTGTTCAATGTTCATCTCCTTCATCCAGCTCTTAAGATCGTCCGAAGCAAAGTTGGTGCCATTGTCTGTCACGATCTTGAGCGGGAGGCCAAATCTGCATATGATGTGCTCCCATATGAACTTGCGCACAATCATAGCTGTGGTGGATGCAAGGGCTTTGGCTTCTACCCACTTTGTGAAGTAGTCGACAGCTACTATGATGAACTTTACGGCGCCGGGAGCATCCGGGAAAGGTCCCACCATGTCAATTCCCCATTGTTGAAAGGGCCATGCGGTGGATACGGGGATAAGATCATTTTTAGGGCGCAGCGTTTTTGGAGAGTGCCTCTGGCAAGAGTCACACTTGCGGATCTCCTTCATTGCGTCAACATGCATACCTGGCCAGTAGTAACCGGCGCTCATGATCTTCGCGACTACCATCCGTGGCCCGGAGTGGATGCCGCAAATCCCCTCATGGATTTCCCTTATCAGATAATTCGCATCCTGGGGGTCCACACAGCGCAGTAGTGGTCCCAGGAAGGATTTTCGGTACAAGATACCGCTGTTCATTTCGTACTGTAGGGCTTTGTTTTGGATCTTTCTTGCTTCCGCTTTGTTTTCGGGAAGCACCCCTTCTTGTAAGTATTGGATGATGGGGGTCATCCACGATGGCTGCCCTGCTTCGATTACGTTAACTTGGCGCAGCAATACCGATGGGTTCTTGAGTACCTCTATCCTTACATCCTTGGCGAGATGTTGTAAGGAAGTCGAGGCAAGCTTGCTCAAAGCATCGGCAGGCTTGTTTTCTGAGCGATTAATGTGTATAACTTTGTGGGATTTGAATTGCTGTAGCAATTCCTTCGCTTGTTCCAGATACAAGGCCATGACTTCTCCTTTTGCGTCGTATATGCCGTTTACTTGACTTGCTATCAGGAGTGAGTCAACATGCTCGCGCAAGTTCTTTGCTCCCATCTTGATGGCGAGGCGTAGGCCTGCCAGGAATGCTTCGTATTCAGCCTCGTTGTTGGTGTTTTTGAAATCCAACTTAATGGCGTAAGTAAACTCGTGATTCTTGGGGCTTACTAGGCGCAAACCTGCTCCCGCGCCATCTTCATTTGATGCCCCGTCGGTGTAAAGCATCCAAGTTTCCTCTGTATCTTCTTTGGGAGTCTCTATCATCTCGCATTCTTTGATTTTATCAGCCGGCACTTCCGTGATGAAGTCGGCTAGAACCTGACCTTTGATTGCTGGGCGTGGCCTATACAAGATGTTGTGGCCTCCCAGCTCAATGGCCCACTTCGCCAATCTGCCTGACGTCTCAGGCTTCTGTAGTATGGTTCCGATGTGGAAGTTTGTCAGCACGGTTATCACATGCCCGGTGATCGGCGCAGCCTCCTGGAGGCATGAAGTAGCGCAAGCACTAGCTTTTCCATCGTGGAATATCTTGTCTCTGGGTCTGTGAGTACCCTGCTGACATAATAAATCGGGGTTTGAATTCCGTTTCTGTCCACTAGCAACACGGACCCTACTGCCTTATCCGAGGATGACAAGTATAGTACAAGGGGTTCTTTCTCAAATGGCGCCGTAAGGGTGGGCAGTTCAATCAGACATGCTTTCATTTGTTGAAAAGCTGTTTCTGCCTCCGGTGTCCACTTGAACTCTTGCTTCTTTACACAGTTGCGCAGTGTACTGATGAAGGGATACGACTTTGCGGCGTGATTGGAGAGAAAACGATTTAGCGCGGCCAGCCGGCCGGCTAGTCGTTGCATTTCCTTGATGTTTCTCGGTGAGGGCATTCGTTCTATAGCTTGTACCTTCTCTGGATTCACCTTGAAACCGCCGTTTGTGACAATGAAGCCCAGAAACTTCCCTTCTTCCATGCCAAAGGAACACTTGGCTGGATTTAGCTTCATGTTTACGCTGCGCAATGAGTTGAACGTTTTTTCGATGTCTTTTAACATTTGGTCCTCCTCGGGACTTTTCACCACTAGATCATCGATATAAACCTCAATGTGCTTTCCGATGTCACCTGCGAAGGTTTTGTCCATCAAGCGTTGATATGTCGCGCCTGCGTTCTTCAGACCAAAGGGCATCTTTGTGTAGCAGAAGATTCCAAGATCTGTTCTGAATGCTGTCTTGTCTTCATCTTCTAGCTTCATCTGCACTTGATGGTATCCTTTATAGCAATCCAGAAAGCACTTCCATCGGTATGGCGCGAGAGAATCTATTTTTTTATCGATCTCAGGCAAGGAATAGCAATCCTTTGGGCACGCCTTGTTGAGATCAGTGTAGTCTACGCACATGCGCCATCCGCCATTTGATTTTTCGACCATCACAGGGTTCGCCACCCAACTCTGATATCTTACCTCTCGCAAGATCTCGGCTTTGAGCAGCTGACATACCTGCTCGTTCATTGCTTTTGTCTTGTCTGCCCCTAGGCTGCGCCTTCTTTGGACCTTTGGCTCGACAGATGGGTACGTGTTTAAGCAATGCTCGGTGATGTTGCGCGGGACACCGGTCATGTCTGCCGGCGTCCAGGCAAATATATCCATGTTTCGAAACAGCAGTTGCTTCAGACGTGTTCTGATGTCCGACGAAATGGCGTGGCCAATTGTCACGGTCTGCTCGGGGTATTTTCGGTTTAAAACCCATTTCTCCGGCTCAGTCGTGGAGACCTTTGCCGCCTTTGTTGGGCGCAGCTCTTCAGTTGACATTACTTCTTTCTTGGCGTATATGATTGCGACTCCTGTTTTGGTTGGGAAACCTATTGCAGAATGAGGCGTTGACGTCACCATGTTTAGCTCGCCTTGTGTTTCCCTCCCAAGAAGCATATCATGCCTCGATTTCACTGGCATTACCATAAAGTTCACATTTGTTGTTCTTGAGTGTTTCCCGTCACAGAGAGCGTGACGGGGAAACTGATCTGTCCGAGAGGAAAAACCATCTCGTTGCAAAATCCAGACAAAGGATAATCGACAGGTTCGAGTCGCGCTTTATCCTCTTCATCCAGTTGATTGAAACATTGCTCATAAATGATGTCAGCAGTACTTCCCGGGTCTATGAATATGTAGTCAGTTTCATAATGCCCGATTATGCCGGTGATGACCACAGGACGTGTGGCGCGAGGTCCGCCGCGCACTACTGGAAATACAACTTGCTGCTCTTGCCACGAAGGTTCATAAGGGCGTTTGCCTTTCTCTTTCGCGCTGTACCTGGGTCCGTTGACCATGTGAGTCTCTAGTCGACGGACCTTTTTGTGGTTACCTTCATCATGGCGCTGGAGTTGACGGGTTTCCTTGCGTACATTCTTCACTAAATGGCTTAGTTTGCCGCTTTTGAGCGCTCTCTCGATTTCTTGGCGCAAGCTGTAACAGTCGTCGGTTAAGTGCCCTGAATCTTTGTGAAAATCGCAGTACAAGTTAGGGTCTTGCCCTTTCTTGTTTGTCATTGGCCTTGGCGCCTTGATATCGACGTTCTCCGTCATCAATACCTCCTTTGGAGTTTTTGTGAGCGGAGTCCAGTGTTTGTCACGATTGTCGTCTCTGACTGCTTTCTTGTAACCGATTCGGTCAATCGTTTCTCGCGCATCTTCTCTGTAACGTGGCCTGTCGTCACGGCCTCTGGGTCTCTCAGACTTCCAGTCATGGCTCTTGTACTTGTTGCGCTTGTTGTTGTTGTCGCGCGTACTTCCTCTTGAAAATCGATCTTCTGGGTAGTAGCCCTTTCCACCAGCAAGGGACTCCTCAGTTTGCGCGACGATTTTTGCGGCTTCCATCAGTTTATCCCACTCCTTCGGCATTCCATCTTTGCCTGTGATGGTTCTAATGAGACTATCGCAGCGTATAGCCTTTTTGAAGTGACAGCGCATGAGTTGCTCACTGACGCCGCCTATTTCCAGGCACTCTTTGTTAAAACGCGTGATGAAGTCCTCCAGACCTTCACCATCTCTTTTCCAAATATCTTCTACTTCGGCTGTGTCGCGTTGGTAGCGACGTTGTTGGCTAAAGTAGCTTAAGAATTGCGTCTTGAAATCTGTCCATGACTTAATCTTTCCGGGCGGAAGGCTGTCAAACCAGGCGCGAGCCGCTCCGGTAAGAGTTTGAATGAACAGGTGGCACCACATGGGCATGTTCCAACCTCCCATTCAGCCTACACTCGTGAATGTTCTGACGTGATCGTCTGGGTCAGTCAACCCATTGAATTTCCCAACGGTTGGGGGTAGCTTCTCTCGTGAGAGCGGTGCGAGTGCGATTTTCGGGATAAACTTGGAGTGTTCCGCAGCTTCCGCTGGTCTGTATGCCAGGCGGAAATCTCGTTCAGCTTCTTCTGTATAGCCAATGTGTTGTCTTGGCTTATAGTACTCATGATTTTTTGGTAAACGATTAAAGACTGATGATTCTTCGTCACCTTCCCATGTAGGATCATATGGGTCGGTTTCTTCCCATTCATTGTTCATGTTGCGCGGCGTGAGCCGGCTGTGAACAGAGCCTCGTTGAAGGTTCGACGGATATTCATAGTAACTATCCGTTTCCCCTCTTGTATCGCGCGTGTCTTGTACGCTTAAACGTCTTGTAGGGGGAGGCCTGTTAGTTCTGCCTTGTAGATTGGCTGGTGGTGGCATTTGGCGCACCCCCTGACTCGGAGGGGTGACCAAGGACGGTTCTGCCGTCAAAACTGCTTGCTGCGCGATGAGCGATTGGTATGCTGCATTGATAGTGGCGATGTTCTTGGCATACCATGAGGCTGGGGTTTCGCCTTCTGGTAAGCCAAGTAATGCAGATACATTTTGAGGTGGCGCTGAGTTCGAAGGTCCTTCTCCGTTTCCTGGGGTGACCACTTGTGTGATGCGGGTGAAGCTCCCGCGCGGACCCCAGTATTGTTGATTTCAACTTCGCCGATTTCTTCGATTTGTTGGGCTTGGAAGGTTTGGACTCCTTCACCCAACGCCGTGTTAGAGTTGGTTCCGAAACCGAACTCTGGGATGATTCCTTGACCAGTCATAGTCGAAGGAAGGAAAAGATGTCAAAAGCTCAAATGAAAGAAGATGATGGTGGTTATAGAAAAAATCGGTGGGCGCCAATGAAGAAACACTGATCTAATTAGGGTATTAATTAGAAGGGTTTATGTTCCTATCATAGAGGTTAATCTTCTTTGAGGTATTTGAGCTCCGACTGGTAAATCAACCTGCAAAACAGAACACCGTTACTCGTTAAGAGGGGAATGTGGGGGTTTCCCTCTTAACCAGGCTCCGGCGTGAGAATAAGCGACTGCTTTGAGAGTAATTAAGTGTAAAGAGTGAGAACCAAGAGAATAGAATGTTTAACCTGAGGCATGAAGGTCTCTATTTATAGCCGGAGAGGTGTAAGAGGTTGTGGGCTGATGGGCCTTGGGCCAGAAACGGACAACAACGAATATGCTCTTTGCCTCGCTGGCCTCGACCGCTTAGTGGCTTCTAGATGCTCGTCGGTGCTGGCGCACCTTGATTGGAGCCACGTGTCATTGTTGTCGGCCTTGTTGTCCTTCTGTCATCAGCAGACGAGTGGAGATCGTGGGACAGTTGTCTCCGTCCTCTGATTGGTGCCATGTAGGCGTCCTTGTGTACTTCTCGTCAGGCGATCGTGGCGCACGATTGACCAGAGCCTGCTAGACGCTCATTGGCTCCTTTTACTGCCACTTGTACCTTGTGTACCACTGTAGGTAGCCGCGCGCTTCCTTACCGAGTGGCTCATTTCTTCCATTGTTTTATGTTAAGTGCTGATATCTGGGTTTGTTGTGTGCATTCCCTCGCGCGGGATAATCGTAGAGCGATGTAGGCCGCGCAAGGTTGTTGTTAACACCTTGTTGTGTTAAGGAGTGTGGTCTCATGCGCAACCTGATCTGAGGTTTGCGCGACTTTTTGGGACCATACCCCTTCAGTAGCTTACTGTCACAGGCCAAATATTTAAAGGTCGCAATGCTATGGGCTGTGCTTAAACGCTTGGGTTACTGGTTAGTCCTGGACTTTATCGGGGGACGGAGTCAGTGTCAATGAAGAGGTGTGTAACGCCTGCGTCCCTGAACTTTTAGCTATTGTCAGTTTTGGTCCCTAAACTATGTGATTCTTGATACTATTGACACTTTGAATCTTTATGCTATGAGACTTTATTCTTAAATACTATGAAACTATGATACTTGATGCTTGATTCTTGACACTTGATTCTTGATACTTGGAAGCTAGATTCTTGATTCTTGATACTTGATACTTGGAAGCTAGATTCTTGATTCTTGATACTTGATACATGGAAGCTACATTCTTGATCCTTGATACTTTGGTGCTTGACTCTTGAGACTCGTGAAACTTGAGACTTGATTGAACAAGAGACTCGAGGCTTGTCACTGGCGGAAACTATGAAACTTGGAAACTTTTGTGTTAACAATATAATCTAGTTATGTGATGCTATTACACAATAATGCGCAACGCAACGCTTAATCTAACATGCTAAACGAACCAAAGACGGGAAAGTGGAAAGGATGGGATTGACCGAATGGCAATCCGATCGGATGACCATCCGATCGGAGGGCCACTCGATCGAAGTGACATCCGATCTGCTGCACACCGCCTTAACCTTCACTCTTACACTATAAATAGGACATGTCACATCATTCTTCACTGATGTGACAGCCTCCTTCGACCAAACGCACGCTCTCTCACATTTCTTCCATTTCCCGGCGATTTCGGTATGTTTTACACTAGATTCTTGTACATCTTTGATCTATACACTATTCTCTACATGATTCTCCTTTGAAATCACACTTTTCACCATGAAATCTCCGAGATCAGAGCTCTGGAGGGTGACGTCAGCATGGCTGTTTGTACAAACAAGCTGTGTGATGTCATTCCTGTCAAGATCTAGCTCAGATCTAAGAAATGTCATGTGTTTTACACCGAAACTTTGCTAGATCCAAACTTTTCAAGTTAAAACTTATGTTTTTCTTCATCTTTTCTTGAACTTTTACTTAAAACAGTGGAATCTGGATCCAAACGGGCTGTAGACTTGGTGATTAGTCTAGAGCCGGCTTAGAAATGGATTATCGCCGGAGAAGACGACCGGATTACGGATCCCGACATGAACAAGATTGGCAAATTTCAGATATCAAACATATTTCTTATGTATTCTAATAAACCAATAACTACAGGAATTTCTACAAATCAACTATCATGCATTCACACATAAACATAATCATCAGTACGTATTGACCGTTAATCATACGGATAATAACAAGACACTAACCGAATAGAATGTTTTGAGCGAGGAAGACTTCGAGCGATGCTAAGACTGTCGTCGGGTTTCAAAGGAGAGAGGAAGGATGATACGGAGATTAGGGTTTTGCTGATAGGTAACTGTCGCACATATGCAACACAATATATAATTTAGTCGTATTTGGGCTTTACTTGGGCCGATAGCCCAACTGCGAACAATTCAATCGGCGAAAGGGCATTCCTGACGAAACTCCAATGTTTCGTCTAGCCATGATGATGACAAAACTTCAATGTTTCGTCGAGAAGGGTTTCATCGAAGTGAGGTTAGCGAAACACATGCAATACATAGACTAATCCCAAGTTTTTATAACAACCACACATAACACTAACTTAATCAATCAATACACACGTTATAACACAACCAAATTACGAAAACAGAATTGTAAACAAGTAACGTGTCGGGGAAAGACCTGTGAAAACTCGAGTTGTCACATCATCCCCAACTTGAAAGAAACTTCGTCCCGAAATCTAATAAGTAACCCAAATACTAAGGTGTTAGATCAGGATGACTGTGGATTTTTCCTCGAGTACCACATCATCCCCAACTTGAAAGGGAATTTCGTCCCGAAATTCGCTAGTGACATCAAGAGTTGCTTCAACCGTAAGAACAATCGAGGATACTAGAGTTTTATCAAATCTTTGCGTTCCCACGTGAACTCCGGTCCACGTCTTGAGTTCCAACGAACTCTCCCGATTGAAATTCGACTGTGTTAACACTGGGTTCCTCAACAAGGGTATCACAAGTGTTTCATCGAACAAATGCTTTTTTAGGTTCGTGACATAAATGTCATTGTGAACGTTACCTAATCCGTTGGATAACTCAAGTTTGCAGGTCGTGACCCTGATTCTTTCAAGAATTTGAATGACTCAAAGTGATGTAAGTTAAGCTCGCCACGCTTCCCAAGCATACCACACCCTCCCAGGGTGGGACTCTCAACATGATGCGATCGCCTACAACGATCTTCCAGGGTTTCCTAAGCTTACCAGCTTTTCTGCCGATCACGCTTTGCCGCCAAACGACTCTCGATACAAATGACCTTCCCAAGAGTTTCGAGTACAAGTCCTGGATCTGTAATTAGGTTGTCTCCCACCTTACTCCAACAAGGAGATTATCGTTGCTGTCCATGCAATGTCTCAAACAGAGCTATCTGAATACTAGAATGGTAACTGCTACGGTAGAACTCACCCAATGGTTAGTGTCCTTCCAAATGTTTACTAAAGTCAATCACGCACTTGCTCGCAGCATGTCTTCGTCTTCCAGGATGGTTCGTTACTCTTTCTGGTTATCCTTCAGTGATAAGCAATGCCCATGTCCAGACGCGAGTCAAGGGTGTTGTATGTTGTCCATCATAAATCAAACATAGATCAAAATTAGGGGTAACAGGAGTTGGCACCTCGTGCCTAAAAACCGCCTCTCTCAGAGGAATATTCACAAACTGTGAAGACTCGTCAGTTTCCTTGGTTGCAAGAAAGTGTGCTGGCAACGTGAGACAATCAACGATCACCCAGGTGATATTGTTTCCGTTCTGAGTTGTAAGTAGACTAGTGACAAATTCCATGGCAGTATGTTCTCATTTCCATATGGGTGTTTCTGGTTGCTAATACTCCACCTTGACTTTCCCACAAGTCAAACATCGTTCACATACTTTGCTATGCGGACCTTCATGTAGGTCCCCTTGATGTCTGGATCGTCACAGAATTGTCAATCCAGTCAAGAGTGCGGAATCCTCTTGATCAGAATATCAAAGAAACGAGTAGTAATCAGCAATTCATATTAAACGGGTCTTCTATTGATTATCCAACTTGCAGTTTACAATCAATTTAAGACACCACAACCTCACAGCCACTCTCTGTGATCTTGTCTAAAGAACCCTACGTAACAACCCGAAAATATTAGAAATTTATATTTAATTACATATGGTAAATATGTTGGTCATAACCGGAGAATAATGCGACTAGGAATAATTAACCTAGTTAGTTGTGAATTTTAGAAATAACAAGGAAACTTAGTTATAAACCCCATTATAAAACTTGAGCTAAATTGGGGGACTAGAATTGATAAATTGAAAAATGGTTTGTATTTAATAAGCATATGAAGCATATGAACTTGAAGATGATGTTTGAACATGGCTAAACAAATAATCATGAACTTGATTATAGATGTATAAAAATCGTGCCCACAAGGTGTTTGTTAAAATGCCTAAACAAACACTAAAAGGTTGAAAATTTTGAATAAAATGCGTAAATGAATAATAGGGTGAATTACGCGTGATAAGTAATGATATGAGTTCTAAACAAGTTGTTAATGGAACTCTATAGGCTAAACGGGTGAATCTTCGGGCGGCCTAGTCGGATCGGACGCGCGCTTGAAGGATAAGCTATAAGGTACGCGACTTGTCGTCTCGTTACATTTATGTAGATAAGTCTAGTCGTAAATATGTTTAACGTTGATTATAGCAAAAATAGTTGCGTTTGGTGAGTCTAGGAAGTGATGGAATTCACTTGACAAACCAAACGGGTCAAAAGAAATAGTTGAAATAGGTATGATGTTGAAGTAGTGAAATTGAAATCCTTTGGTAAGTCTAAGAAGTGATGGAATTCACTCGACAAACCAAACGGGTCAAAGTAAGTAGTTGGTTAGATATGTTTATTGAAAATATTGCTTAATTAGTCATAATGGGATGTAAGTAAAGTGATGTAATTCACTAGATAAAGAAAGGGGTTAAAAATAATGGTCAAAATAGTAGTGTTTGGAGTGACTCGAACGTCACTCGTTAAATTGAGTTATAAAAGCAGAAACCATGGATTAGAAGGGATATGCTAAGGTCGACAAGCCCGGAAATGGGTAATTTATGGTTAGAAAGCAATGTCGACAAATTATGAAGGTATGTAACTTGTTTTGTTACATTATGTAAATTTGATATTTAAATAATTTCTAATTAATAAACAGATAATTTACATCGAGATAGTTGGTAAACGGGCAACAAGCTGCGCCGCTACCCCTTTTTGAATAGCAAAACTAAGCCTTTTAAAAACTACGTCCATAGATCTCGGGGTCATAACATTACTATGCATGACCCTTTGAACTCGACTAAGTAGGTCCACAGCCTCTGGCGCCAGAAAACCAAAAGTATCAAAAGCAAATGGGATAAACACGTGCTGGTTGTCAAGGCACGCTTTCTCATGCTTGATCACTTTACCCGAAGCAGCTTTTAAAGCAGCCTGACCCACTGTGAAAACACTACTCCCTAAGCCCACTAGCGGGGAAACCCCTGTTAGATCCACACAGGCGTGTTTTCCTCCTACCCATCCAAAGACAAGAATGTCGGCTGGTCGAAGGGTAGATCTCCCTTCCAACGGGTCTGTTAAGAAATTAACGGGTGCCTCTTTCTTAGCAGAAATACCAGCGCGCCTGAATATGTCAAAAAGGACATCCCTAACCAAATCATGTCGATATTTGAACCCCGGGAGCTCTCTACAATGAATTGCATGCTCACCAAAAGAATCCAAACACGCCTTATGACAAACTGGGCATACCTCGTCAACTGGGAATAAAGGAATCATGAGGCGATACTTAAGGATAGTACGGTACTCCACCGGCGACATATGCTGGCCTAACCCATCTATAGGTATAGCAAGAAGAAAATCTTGTGCATGTGGTGCTCGGAGACACTCAAAAACGGCTTTTTGTCTGACGGTCAAGTTAAACTGCACTTCGATTTCGTGGACAATTTTACTAAAAAGAGCACTCGCCAATGCATGTTGGGCTTTAGGGGGGGCGGTGTCCTTATTAGTGAAACCGCTGAAGTCAAAGCTTGGAATCGTATCACGAAGACAAGCCAAAGCACAAACATAATCAGAATCCATACCGCATATACCACTGTCTCTTAAGATGTGGTCCTGTAGCACCCACGATTGGGCCCTCGAGGCCACAAAAGCATAGGATGAAGCCTCTACAGCCGAATACAACCCCAAACCTCCAAACCTAATAGGTAAAGAAGCAAGTCGCCACTGGAGGTCTCCAAAGAAAGGACCTCCACAAACCACCAATTCCTCAATCGCCTCACGCAAACCTTTGTCAAAGAACAACGCTGCATCTTCCATGTGTACAGGTTGGCATGTCC